>NW_016804447.1:954929-1012569 GCF_001698545.2 Rhinopithecus bieti | reverse complement strand
TTTTTTTTTTTTTTTTTTTTTTTTTTTTTTTTTGAGATGGAGCACCCGCCACCTCGCCTGGCTAGTTTTTTGTATTTTTTAGTAGAGACAGGGTTTCACCGTGTTAGCCAGGATGGTCTCGATCTCCTGAACTCGTGATCCACCCGTCTCGGCCTCCCAAAGTGCTGGGATTACAGACTTGAGCCACCGCGCCCGGCCTTAAATTGTCCTTTTTTACAAACCCATAGTCTTATCGGATTAGGGGCCACTCTAATGAACTATCTTATCTTGATAATCTACAAAGACTCAGTTTCTTTCTTTTTTTTCTGGATATTTTATTTTATTATTTTATGTTTCTGGGATACATGTGCAGGAGGTACAGGTTTGTTACATAGGTAAACTTGTGCTATGGTGGTTTGCTGCGCCTATCAACCCATCACCTAGGTATTAAGGCCCCCATGCTCTCCCTCACTGCCCCCTCCCCGCGACGACAGGTCCCAGTGTGTGTTGTTCCCCTCCCTGTGTCCATGTGTTCTCACTGTTCAGCTCAACGACCCAATTTCCTTTTTTTTTTTCTTTCTTAATTACACTTTAAGTTCTTGGGTATATGTACACAAGGTGCAGGTTTGTTACATAGGTATACATGTGCCATGTTGATTTGCTGCACCCATCAACTTGTCATTTACATTAGGTATTTCTCCTAATGCTATCCCTCCCCCAGACCCCCACCCTTCAACAGGCCCCAGTGTGTGATGCTCCCCTTCCTGTGTCCAAGTGCTCTCATTGTTCAATTTCCACTTATGAGTGAGAACATGCTGTATTTGGTTTTCTGTTCCTGTGTTAGTTTGCTGAGAATGATGGTTTCCAGCTTCATCCATGTCCCTACAAAGGACATGAACTCATCCTTTTTTATGGCTGCATAGTGTTCCATGGTGTATATGTGCCACATTTTCTTAATCCAGTCTACCATTGATGGACATTTGGGTTGGTTCCAAGTTTTGCTATTGTGAATAGTGCTGCAATAAACATACGTGTGCATGTGTCTTTATAGTAGCATGATTTATAATCCTTTGGGTATATACTCAGTAATGGGATCGCTGGCAAAGACCCAATTTCTAAGAAAGATCACATTCACAGGTACTTGGGGTTAGAACGTTAGCATCTTTTAGGGGGACATAATTCAACCCCTAAGAGATCTAAGGTTCCACAAGCTGGACAATAAGAGTCCTTTCTGGGGATTTTTAGAAATAGAACTGAGAGTCCGCATGGCTAAAGTGGCCATATGTAAAATTCAAGTGCTGTTGGCAAACGCGTTTTCTAGGACACAGAGAAATAGCAGCAGCAATGCATTCATGATGGCATAATTTGAGTTCCTGGTTCCAAATATGTCTGTGGCCCAGCCTCAAACCCACCTGCCCTTTCCAAGGTTTCCTTTCATTTTATAGGGCTCTGTAACTTTGTGTGTGTAGGGTTTTTGGGTTTTTGGCTTTTCATTTGTTTGTGTGTTTGCTTGTTTTGAGACAGGGTCCCACTCTGTCACCCAGGCTGTAATGAGTGGCACAATCACAGCTCACTGCAGCCTCAACCTCGCTTGGCTCAGGTGATCCTCACACCTCAGCCTCCCAAGTAGTTGGGACTACAGGTGCATGTCACCATGCCTGGCTAATTTTTGTATTTTTTGTCAAGATGGGGTTTCACCATGTTGCTCAGGCTGGTATTGAATGCCTGGGCTCAAGCAATCTGCCTGCCTCAGCCTCCCAAAGTGCTGGGATTACAGGCATGAGCCACTGCACCCAGCCAGGACTCTGTAGCTTCTAAACAAGAGTACTAACAGTTGTAACATCTCTTACAATTAATCTTCAAAAATATGTTCTCCACTGTATTCACCTAAGAGGTCCCATAGAAACACTGGATTTCAAGGAATGCTTCATATTGCTAAAAATTATTGCAGAAATGTATTCCACCAAATCTAGAGCTATGACACCCAAGATGATTTTGAATAAATAAATATTCGAATCAACAGAAATGAAAAGTCATCAAGAGACATTAGGAATGTTAAGAATAAAGGAAACAACATCAATAAGAATTGTGGGGATTAGATAAACAGCATTATAATTTTGGAATCTAATGACACAAACTTACTTTATTGGTATTGCAGAGTCAGTTAGTTTCTCCTTTTCAATTGTTCTGTGCTGAATATAAGTGGTCCTCCCATAAATTTGCTAGATATCTCTTAATATATCTGGCAAATATTTATGTCTGGACTTACTTGAAGAATTTGTAGGACAGGAATTCTAGGCTATTATTTATTTGAATAGTGGTAAGTCTACAGGAAAATAATTCATCCTGAGGGCAGAGAAAATCAAAAGCCAATCAGACAACAGCAGTCACTAATAATTTTCCTCCAGCTAAGCCCCATGGAGTCCTGTATACTGTGATGAGTAAAATCTAAAAACAAGAGGCAACTTCATCCACCAAAATCTCAATGGGTCATTGAGAGTGCTGATCAACTTCATTATAACTGTAGGTAACTTTAGCGATAGCAGGATGATGCAGCTGTTACTTATCCACATTGACCAACAGCAACAACATCGAGCAACCTAAAGAGGATGACATTAGTAACTTTAACATCGGTGACTTTGTGAGTAGGGGTGACATATTTGCCACTTTTGGTGTCATCACCACAATGACCCGAAAAGGAAGAAAATGAAGTACCTCACATAGAAGTGAAAAGGACTAGTTCCTGATCTTTGTGAGACCACATTCTAGGGATGTCCAGAACTATTTGAGAGGAATATATGAGGACTGTACTTCTTAAGAAGAAGACACAGGAAAAAAGACAATTCCTATTTTCTGTCATTATAATCTTGTTTTTGTCCTGGGTTGGTTTAGCCCAGGAAACAAGGGTTGATGGGAAAAAAAATTTTTTGAGGAACAATGAAATAAATGTCTTATACATTTTCAACTATTCTGTAGTGTTTGTGGCCTTACCAATTGTTTATACATTTTGACTATACAATAGCACCATATTAGCATTTTATTATTTTTAAAAATCACAATAATGTTTCTCAAAATTTCATCTGAAAAGTGCCACCAGGACATCAGAAAATCTTCAATGGCAGGTTTTGACTTTTTCTTGTTTTTTAATTTCAAAGAAACTACAAGAAAATGCTTTTTAAAATTATAATAAAAATATCCGAGTCATAAAACCAGTCTTTCCACTTAAAATGAGCTCATTTTCAGTCATCCAATAAATATCATGTAATGAAAACTCATTTTAATTCCCTTTAAAACTGCATTTACATTAGCAAACAACATTTTTTTTTTTACTTACAGTGAAACTATATCTTGCTAACATGTTATGCTGGAAATTTATTGTTATAGGATTGAAGGTGCTTTCATAAACTATCCGGTATAGACTTTAACTTACAAAATAAAGTCACTGAATTTCAATTTCCAAAGTGAATTCTATAGAACACAAGTGCCACTGTTTTGTTTTGTTTTGTTTTAACATGTTTTGTGTTTTTTGGGATTTATTCAGTACGAAGGATAATTTCTAGGGGCAACTAAGTTTAGGAAATTCTTTGTTAATATTAAACAAGCTCAAAACTGATCTTCTTCAAAAAACATATCTTCTAAAATATCATGTATACTATATAATGTGCCTGGATTTCTAGCCTCAGAAGGTTTGCATAGGGATTAAATTCACATTTGGAAGAAAACAGTCTTCCTTGTTTGGAAAAATCACGTGGCAGGTGCAGGATCAAGAACATCCCTGAGGCAGGGCCAAAATCTCCTTCAGCAATTTTCTTCCAAAGTACTGAAAGACATTAACAACTGCCACCACAGAAGGCCTTCTCCAATCCTTATGTGTGAGATTAATTCCTAACTTCAGTTCAGAGAATTGAATTTAAAATCATATCAATCAATAAACTTACATCTTTTAATTTAAAACAATGTCATATACGATAGTATTACTATTATCATTTTGAGCAGTAAATAATTCAGGAGAGGATTGCCAAAGCCTCCTGGGATTTTTTTAATAAGTAATTAAATTGCACTGAAATAAAAAAAAATCTAATCTTTATTTTAAACTACAAAGTGGATCATGACAATAATCTTTGAACAACCAAAGGGCTGTTTTGTTGGACACATGATAAAATTAGAGAAAATAATTTGTCTTCCATACCATAGGAACACATTATTTGTAGAGTTAAATATACATTGTCTCAAACGTTCTTTCACTCACTTCAGTGCCTCATAATCATGACCTTTGTACATAACACTCATCAGCTGATTATCAACAACTGCTTACATGAAACCACAGTGCAAAAAATGTGGTTACAAACTACCAAGACAGAAAATGAAAAGAAAAAAAACACTTCCTATTTATCAGCTTTATAAAAGGTGAAAGGGTGTGGTTAACAAAATAATGTACTTCAAAATAGCCAGAGTAGTGCTGAGACAACTAAGTTCATCAAAGTTTGTTTGAGAATATGCTGTAATATCTTTTAAAATGAGTATTTTCTAAAATAAGGTGTTTTATTTCATGAAGAGTTGAACCTAGGGCATCACATGTGAGAATTAAAAGTTGCCATATAGGCCGGGCGCGGTGGCTCAAGCCTGTAATCCCAGCACTTTGGGAGGCCGAGACGGGCGGATCACGAGGTCAGGAGATCAAGACCATCCTGGCTAACCCGGTGAAACCCCGTCTCTACTAAAAATACAAAAAACTAGCCGGGCAGGTGGCGGGCGCCTGTAGTCCNAAAAAAAAAAAAAAAAAAAAAAAAAAAAAAGGTGCCGTATAATTTCTGAAGGACTCATCCGGCCTGGAAGAGCAGAAAGCACTGATCAACTAGAAGAAAAGGTAGAGTCTAATCAATTGGAAGAGGTAAATTGAGAAAATAGAAAATTCAGAGTTAAATTTTAAGCAGATTTTTTAAAAAGAAGAAAGGTATCCAAAGAGAGAAAAAAAGAGAAGAGAAAACAAGAGGAAAAATGCAAAGAGAACAGAAAACTATAATAAAGGGGTTAAAATAGATTTATATCAAATACATGTTTAATTCCTTTCCCTTCCCCACCCCACCCCCCAACACACACAAAATCTATTTTGAAAGGAAGGTTAGCTAATGAATGGAAAATACAAAGTGTGACCACCCAAAAAATACAGAATTGAAACTTTGGTATCACCAAACTAGCTCTTTTGCTTCTCAATAATATGCCATGCCCAACATTTCTGAAACACAGTGAGTACCTGATCTGCCATTTTATCTGCTATCTGATTCCATGACTCACCTCTTGCTCCTTCTCCCCTTGTGTGGTGGTGTCCACAGTGGAGCACACTAGGTACACTGGTTTCAGAGTACTGAAAGTACAGCTTTAGGAGCAGAAGATTCCTAGTCTACGGGCAGTATAGGGAGACAAGGAGAATTTTGTACTTGCTAGTGTAGTAATTAATTCAGGCAAGCATCAACAACAGATGCTAAAACCTAGGGCTCAAAGTGTTACTCCACAGATAGCTTATCAACTAAAAAGTAGAAACTTTATCCTCACAATGAAGAAATCTGGCAGTAACTACCCTAATCAAGTGACTAAACTGAGTATCACCAACAATGGAGCAACCTGTCATTTACCTGTGTACTCTTCCTACCAAAAATACTTTAACCTAAATCTAATTCTGAGAAAGCAATTAAATAAATACAAAATTTGGGACACTTTTTATTACAAGTGATCCAGACTCTTCAGAAAAAAATAATAGCATGAAAAGCAAAAAAAAAACAAAAAAGTGGGAAACTGTTCTGTAAAAAGAGATGAAAGATTCCCATACTCAAATGCTGTACATAATCCTAGACTGGTTCCTACAAAGAAAAACAATGCAGCTATAAGTGACATTTGGTGACAGTTATAGAAATTTAAATATAATATAGATGGTATATTAGATGATGGTTTGGATTATTATTATTACTTTTTTTGGTGTGAAAAGATGTGTTTTGTAGGAGAATATCCTTAATCATTTTTTAAACAAATTTCAACTTTTATTTTAGATTCAAGGAGTATGTGTGCAGGTTTGTTACATGGGTAATTTATGTGATACTGAGGTTTGGGGTACAATTGATCCCATCATCCAGATAATAAGTATAGCACCCAATAGTTAATTTTTCAAACTTTCCCCACAATGGTAGTCCCCAGTGTCCATTGTTGCCATTTTTATGTCCATGTGGACCCAATGTTTAGCTCGCTCTTATAAATGAGAATAGGCAGTATTTGGTTTTCTGTTTCTGCATTAATTTGTTTAGGATAATGGCCTTGGCTGCATCCATATTGCTACAAAGGACATGATTTAGTTATTTTTATGTTTGCATAGTATTCCATGGGGTGTGTGGATCTATCTATATATATATGGCGTGTATGTGTGTGTGTATGTATATATACATATATATATGTATATATAAAATTTTCTGGCTGGGCGTGGTGGCTCATGCCTGTAATCCCAGCACTTTGGGAGCTGAGGTGGGCAAATCACAAGGTAAGGAGTTTGAGACCAGCCTGGCCAACATGGTGAAATCCCATCTCTACTAAGAATACAAAAAATTAGCTGAGTGTGGCATCTGTAACCTCAGCTACTTGGGAGGCTGAGGCAGGAGAACCTCTTGAACCCAGGAGGCAGAGGTTGTAGTGGCCAAGATTGTGCCACTGCCCTCCAGCCCGGGCAACAGTACAAGACTTCATCTAAAAAAATTTTTTTTAAAGTATATGCATATATATATACAAACACACATGGTGTTTTATCCAATCCACCATTGATGGGCACCTAGGTTGATTCTATGACTTTGCTATTATAAATAGTGCTATGATAAACATATGACTTCATGTGTATTTTTGGCAGAACAATTTATTTTCTTTTGGATATATACCCAGTAATGGGATTGCTGGGTCAAGTGGTAGTTTTTTTTTAAGTTCTCTGAGAAATCTCCAAACTCCTTTCTACAGTGGCTGAGCTAATTTAAATTCCCACCAACAGTGTATAAGTGTTCTCTTTCCTCTGCAGCCCCACTGGCACCTATTATTTTTTGACTTTTTAGTAATAGCCATTCTGACTAGTGTGAGATAGTATTTCATTGTGGTTTTGGTTTACATTTCTTTTGATTACTGATGTGGAGCACTTTTTCATGTTTGTTGACCAATTGTGTGTCTTCTTTTGGGAAGTGTCCATTCTGTCTTTTGACCTCTTTTTAATGTGGTTATTTGTTTTTGGCTTACCAAGTTATTTACATTTCTTATAGACACTACATATTAGATCTTTGTCAGATGCATAGTTTGCAAATATTGGCTCTCATCCTGTGGATTGTGTGTTTACTCTGTTTATAGTTTTTGTTTTTGTTTTGGTGTACAGAAGCTCTTTAATTAGGTCTCATTTGTCCATTTTTGTTTATGCTGCAATTGCTTAATCATAAATTTTTTCCCAAGGTCAATGGCCAGAATAGTGTTTCCTATGTTTTCTTCTAGGATTCTTACAGTTTGAGGTCTTACATTTAAAGCTTTAATCAACCTTGAGTTAATTTTTGTATATGGTGAAAGGTAGTTATCCAGTTTTATTCCTTTGCATATTGCTAGCTAGCTATCCCGGCACCATTTATTGAATAGGAAGTCCTTTCCTCATTGCTTATTTTGGACAGTTTTGTCCAAGATCAGATGGTTGTGGGTGTGCAACTTTATTTATGGGTTCTCTAGAATGCTCTTATTCTTAAGAGATGTAGGTTAAACATACTTGAATGTGACAGAATTCCTGCAATTTACTTTTTAAAAAGTCACTAAAAAACTCCTGTGTGTGTTTGTGTGGATGGGTATTGTGTATGTGTGTGTATCTGTAAGGACATAAAACAAATGTGGCAAAGTAAATAGTTGGTGAAATAGGTTAAAAGTATGCAATGTTCATTGTATTACATATACTATTTTAACATTTTTTGTAAGTTTTTAATGATCAAACTGAAAAGTTAGGTGGCAGAGAATAGTGAGAAATTGTTGGCCTTAAAGGCAGAGAACCTGGAAGTTGAATTCATGTTTTTATCTTGGGCAAACCACTTCTGACTTCTGAGTATGAAAGGGATAACCTCACTAACCTATTCCATAAGACTGCTGTGAGGATAACAATCTAGGCCCAGGGGTATCTGTAAACCAAAAAACACTCCAGGGTTCTCAACCTGGAGTCCAAGGACAGAAGACAGATTCCATGAACTTGGATGGGAATCTCACTCTAACTATCTCTCTAACTGCACTACCCTCTAACTGCAATTTAACATTTCCTTCAATTACACACATTAGCGTAAGTTAACATGTCATCTATTTGTTCATAGTAACAGCTCAGTATTGTTAGCTGTGTTATGATTACAGTTAATTTTCTTAAGTTGCACAAGTGACAGTCATGAAAAACATGAGTCAGCGAAGAGCTCTTACAATCTTACATCCTCTTTTTTCTTCCACATCTGAAGGACATGCCTACTCTGAGCCAATACTATGTGAAAGATACTATACCATTGACTCATGTTTTCCATGGCCCTCAATTGTGCAACTTAAAAAACCAAATTGCAATAACAGAGCTAACTCAATGTGTTCAAAACTGACCTCCTGATCTTCCCCCTAAAAAAACTGCTCACTCAAAGCCTCTCCCATCATGGCACTCCAACAGTCCAGGTGCTTAAGTCAAAAACTTTAGAGTCATCCTTGACTTTTCTTTTTTCCACCTTACCTCTAATTCTGTAGGAAACTCTGTTGACTCTACCTTTAAAATATATAAAAATCTAACCATCTCCCACCACGGATACTGCTACTGCTCTAGTCCAAGTCACCACCATCTTTCACCCAAAGACTTATACAACAGCCTCCTAAGCAGGTACCCTGCTTCTTCGCTTGAGTCTACTCTCTCTGTAAATAATTATCCTTTTAAAATATGTCACATCATCCATTCTGCCTTTTAAAACTTTGCAGTGGTTCCCATTTCCCTCAGAGTAGAAATCAAAGTCCTTCCAATGATGTCAAGAACCTATATTATCTGCCTTCCCTTTACCACTGTAATCTTAACTGCTACCTCTCTCTCCCTGCCCCCACCGTGTCCCACCCACACTGGCCTCCTTGACATCCCTAGAACATGTCAGGCATGCTCCTACCTAAGGATTTTTGCACTGGATGTTTTCACTGCTTTGGAACCCAGATATTTATGTTGCTAATTGCATCATCTCCAAGTCTTTGGTCAGAGAGTAAGAGGCCTACTCTGATAATTCTATTCAAAATAGCAACTGACCTCTGGATGCCTAATCCCCCTACATTTCCTCTAGCATTTATGACTTTCTAATGTATAAATAATATAATATATAGTGTCTATTGCCCCCTGCTAGATTATGAGTTCCAAAGAGGGCAAAGGTCTTTTTTTGTTTACTCATGTTTTTACATTATTTATTCATTTATCTATTTTGTTATTGTTTTGTTTTCATTTTTTATTGTGCTTAAATATACATAATATAAGATATACTATCTTAACTATTTTCAATGTACAGTTCAGTGATATTAAGAACAGTTGTGGCTGGGTGCAGTGGCTCATGCCTGTAATGCTAGCACTTTGGGAGGCCAAGGTGAGAGGATCACTTGAGGTCAGGAGTTCGAAACCAGCCTGCTAACATGGTGAAACCTCCTCTCTACTAAAAATACTAAAAGAAAAAAAAAAAAATAGCTGGGTATGGTGGTGGTTGCCTGTATTAACAGCTACACAGGAGGCTGGGGTACGAGAATCACTTGAACCCAGGAGGTGGAGGTTGCAATGAGCCGAGATCCCATGCCACTGCACTCCAGCCTGGAAAACAGAGTGAGACTACATCTCAAAAACAAAACAAAACAAAACAAAGCAAACAATTATATTGTTGTGCAATCACCATCACCATCCATCTCCCGAACTCTTTATCTTATAAAACTGAAATGCTAAAGTCATTAACAAATAACTCCCCATTCCCACTCGCTCGTATTTTATTATTGTAGCACCTAGAAGTGTTTACTACATAGGTGCTTAACGAATTTTTGATGATTAAATGAATGAATGCCTCTTGTAAAATTTCAAATATCATCTCCTTAGGGAAAATTTCCAAATTTATAATTTAACTACATAGATTTTATTCCAGATCCTCTGTTTTATATAAATTATTCCCTTCTCTCTACTGTTTGAAGCATTAGCTATGCCTCTTGCACATGTGTAATCTCCAGTATCATTAACATGTAATCTTAGACATAGCAAATGTTTACTGTTAGACACTGAGGACCACTAGAGAGGGTAGGGACAGAGGGAGGGGGACAAATGTTGAAAAACTAACTATTGAGTACTATGCTCAGTACCTAGATGATGGGATCAATCATACCTCAAACCCCAGCATCATAAATATACCCATGTAATAAACCTGCACATATACACCCTGAATTTAAAATAAAAGTTGTAATTATTTTTTAAAAGTCCAATAACAGAACAAATGAATGAATCCCAGAGCCATGAACGTTGGTTCTCCCCCACCTCCTAAACCAATCCCTCATGTTTTAGCTCCTCCTCTATGGTCCCAAGTTGGCAAATATGGGTTAAAGCCAAGAGGCTCTGAATAGGAAGGACATAGGTGGCATTTTAGGAAATGCATAGAACTATGTTTTCAATAGCATAAACAAGTTTTTTTTCAGTTTTAATTTATGCATACTAATTATGCATAAAATTTAATTGATGCATATTAATTATATATTTATGAGATACAATGCAATGTTTTGATTGCACATGTATACATTGTGTAATGACCAAATCAGGGTAATTAACATGGCCATCACTGTTAACATTTATCACATCTTTGTGATAAGAACATTAAAAAACCTCTCTTTTAGCTATTTTATTGTCATCTCATCCAGTATGCAAAAGAACTTGAGAACTTATTCCTCCTATCTAACTGTAAATGTGTACACTTGACCACCACTCTGATCATCTCTCTCTCCTTCCTACCCTCCCCATCTTCTGGTAACCACTATTCTCTTCTCTACTTCAACGAGAACAACTTTTAGATTTCAAAATGAATGAAAGTATGTGGTGTTTGTCTTTCTGTGCCTGGCTTATTTCACTTAACATATTGCCCTCCAGGCTTCTCCATGTTGCTGTAAATGACAGCATTTCATTCTTTTAAAATATAACACTTCACGAATTTGCATGTCATCCATACTAATCTTCTCTGTACTATTCCAATTTTAGTATATGTGCTGCTGAAGTGAGCATGACAAAAACTAAGGTTTAACATGAAATATTAATGGCTTTATTTTAAGTGCCTTGAGGGCCAGTGAAAGAGAAAAGATGGGAAGAAGGAGAATCTAATCACTATACTCCTATTGGAAACTTGGGGTAAAACAACAAGTTTCTAAGAGTTCCAGCTGCTCAGGAACCTGCTAGTGCTCTTTTTTTTCTTTTTCAGGGGAGGGGAGCATAATATTACAGTACAGGAATATCAGCTTTGGGCAGCAGCAGAAGGCAGTTTCACATAACTCTTCATGAAGGGTAGTGGCCAAATCTTTTGGCCAGCCCAACACCCCTTGCGGTACCATAGCCCACTGGAAGGCTTCTTGCCCAATCAGTGGTTGTGACCTGCCCTGCCAGTGACCTGTTTGCTATGATCAGTGTTGGATACTCAGCCTACTGTTGCTATGCATGTTTCCAGCACCTGCATCTGCCTCTTAGAGGGTAGCTGGATAATGGCTGTGCCATTCACCTTCCACAGTAGCACACCACACGTCCCTGCAGCTCGGATATACTGGGCACCCCGGCCTCGCTCACTTTCCATGCTGTTGATGAGGGTCCCCAAAGGCAGAGTCCCAAGTGGATGCGCATCCCCTTCCTGAGCAGCAACTGCCGTTCGGCCTATGTGGTTAGAGTTCAGGATGGTATCTCCAGCCTGCTTGTTTTCTATGGTGATGACCCAGTGTTTCTGGCTGCCCCCAGCAGCCAGAGCTATGTCTGTTGACCCACAGGGATCACAGTGGACTTGGATAACCTTCTCCTCAAAGGGTCCTGATTTGGTCTCCTCCTCAGGCCAGAAACACAAAAGTCAATCATGCAATAATGTTGCTTGTGGCCCCTGCCAATACCATGCACCTGGATATGGCCTGTGTGGTCTTCAACCCCAGACTTCTTCATCTTCACTGGTTTAACCGTGTACTTGGTATGACTCTTTCAAGACACAATTGGCACTAAGGGCCATAGAAGTAAGGATTTGGTGGCAGGGGAGCAACATCAAGGCAGAGGGCCATTGGAAGAGGGCATTGTTCATCACCTGGGAGGCAGGGAACAGACTCGGGACAGGAGTGGCAACGGTCGGGGGTGCCAGGCTCAGAGAATGCAGAGTGCAGGTCAGTGCCACAGGGTCATCAGGGTAGCCGGGGCTCAACACACTCCTGCTAGTCCTCTTGAGAGAAATATTGAAATAGAAAACCTATGAAACCACCGTGAATACCCTTCCACCAAAAGAAAAGGGAAGATGCCCTTTTCTTTAGATCCCATTTGAAGTAGGATAAGGTCAAGATGCATAGAATCCTATTTATGCCTATTATTAGTAAGGAAGAAGAAAACATTTAGGGAGACATATGATTGTGTCACTCAAATTCACTTCTACCCGTCCTTTAGGAAATGCTTCAGATTCTTTGGCAGGATGTCTGTTAGCTAAGAGGCAGACTGACAGTGGGATCCTAAAACAGAGCTATGAGCACTGGTGAGGAGGAAACCCCTCCACACCTCTCTGAGAGCAGCAGTGGTAGCAGCTGCAGTGAGAGGAGGGTGGATAGATGGAAGCCAATTCAGCAGGGGGAGGAGAATGGAGAGTGACAGTGCACCAGGAGCAGATCTTTGACACCCAAGTAGAGAGAGCATGAGCAAGGGAACATGGGAGGGCTCAGAGGTCCAGGGGCTTAAATAATCTGAGTTTTAAGTTAAACCCTAGAAGCTCTTATTTATCCTCCCCTGCCCTACAGGGCTATTATTCCCAAGAAAGGCGAGGCAAAATTAGAGGCACAAACTCAGTGTCTCTCTCTCTTTTTTTTTTTTTTTTTTTTGATGGAGTTTCACTCTTGTTGCCCAGGCTGGAGTGCAATGGGGCGATCTCAGCTCACTGCAAACTCCGCCTCCCAGGTTCAAGCGATTCTCCTGCCTCAGCCTCCCTAGTAGCTGGGATTACAGGCGCCCACCACCATACCTGGCTAATTTTTTCTGTTTTTTTTTTTTAGTAGAGACGGGGTTTCATCATGTTGGCCAGGCTGGTCTCGAACTCCTGACCTGATCCAACCGCCTCAGCCTCCCAAAGTGCTAGGATTACAGGCAGGAGCCACTGCACCCGGCCTGGACTGTCTCTTCTTTGAATCAAAGTTTTAGCCACAAAATGGATCACCGAAGGTCTGTGTGTCCTCACTCACAGATATTCTATATTCCAAAATTGCACACTGGTTGAATTTTTCATCAAGCTGCAAGGTTAAACCTCTCAATAAGTTTAGATCTGAAAAGTTGAAACTAATTTCTAGTGGCTGTTGAACAAAAGTAAAACTGTCTTCTTCACATCCCAGACCCTTGTTCCTCTCCCAGTGCCTCTATTTTTAAACACTTCTGTTGTTATATCTAGATGAAAAGCTGTAGGATTGGGGAGGGTAAAGGAGTAGGAAATTGTGTGGTGATATATATATGTTTTAAAAAGAAAAAACTGTGTACTCTCATAGGCTCCTATAACTGGCTACAACCCAAGCAGCGCACAAAGTTCTGAACTTCATGGAGCTCAGAAAATTCTTCCAGCATCTCCTTTCATCTGCTTCAAACTTTCTAAAAGATTGACATATCTTCTTAACCAGCATTTGGTGTCATATCTTCTAATTGCTTATCAATATCTCTAAATCTCTAAAGGACACTTTTTTCCAGTGTTCTCCCTCAGCTCTGAGGAGATCAACTCAGACCCATGGAAAACACTAGCCAGGCCCACAGTGCCCTGCCAGGGAAGGAAATCTACAGAGAGTTGTGCAAAGCAGGGAGGCACCCTTATCATATGTTGCAGAATGAAAAAGTTTGAAATTCAGTTTTACTCAATAATTGAATCCTACACTATACTCCCTCCAGAACCTTCAACACTGATGAATTCCTCTTGAATTCCTAAAGGCTGAAAGGAAGTTTTGAGAGACGAGATCATACATTAGGGATGTTATTAAGATTTGGGTAGAATGACAACAGGAACAAGAGGTGAAGGGCCCAAACTGAGAATTTGAAAAGAGTTTTCAAAAGTACATCTGTTAGCCATTTGTTAAAATTTGCATTAGTGTACCATATAAATGACTGTAAACAATAATAGAGGTCACTATTAGTTGCCTTCCTAAGAGCCACTCCTAATTTTTTGTTGTTGTTATTTAAAGAGTCCCGATTTTGTGGCTAGCCTTAGGGCATGAATTATAGTCAAATCCAGAGGACAGTGAAGTTTTTCTGTAAAGAACCAGGTAGTAAATATGCCTCTGTCAGAACTAATCAACTTTACTTTTGCAGCACAAAAACAGCCATACATAATATAAACATGAATGGTTATGGCTGTGTTCCAATAAAACTTTATTTATAGAAACAGGCCCAAGGCTGGGTTTGTTTCACAGACCTTAGTTTGTCAACCCCTCAGCTAAAGTAGTCATAGAACCTCCATTTCCTTGTCCAAGTGATTGACCTAAGCAGAGGTAAGTGACCTAGTTTATCTCCGTAAGAAGCAAGGCAAGTCTGCCAGGAGGTTTCTGATAAAGATTTTCTTTCATGATAAAAGAGAGGGGATATAAGGAGAAGGTCTTCTGATTCTTTCCCTCCCCTTCTGCTTTGCACACTGTGTAAGGAAACAATGCTTGAAGCTGTGGCAGCCATCTTGTCCTCCTGAGGCTTTAAGTTGGAAAACAAAAGCCAACAAGCTGAGATTGGTGGAATAGAAGAATGAAAAAATCTGAGATCCTCATTAAGTCACTGAACTGCCACCTACCTCCAGCATTTCTTTAAGAAAACAAAAAGTGTACTGATGATTAAGTCATTATTGGTCTGGTTTTCTGTTACTTGCAGCTGAAAGCATTGCTAATTGATATATCCATAGAAGTTCAAAATGTGAGTGATGTATTTCTAACCTTACCTTTAAAGTCTTTTGAAAAGCTTGAAGTATTTTTCTACCATAGGACTGAGGCATGAATCAAAGAAAAACTGTATATAGATATATACTTTTTTTTTTTAAGTACAGAATTTCTGCAGTAGAAACTATATTAGGTCTGGAGATGGTACCAGGGATGTCTGTAACCATGGTGGATAAGCTACCGTGCTTATAAAAAAGATCATTTTTGACTGGGCATGGTGGCTCACACCTGTAATCCCAGCATTTTGGGAGGCCGAGGCAGGCGAATCACAAGGTCAGGAGATGGAGACCATCCTGGCTAACACAGTGAAACCCCATCTCCACTAAAAATACAAAGAAATTAGCTGGGCATGGTGGTGCCTGCCTGTAGTCCCAGCTACTTGGGAGGCTGAGGCAGGAGAATGGTGTGAACCTGGGAGGCAGAGCTTGCAGTGAGCCGAGATTACGCCACTGTACTCCAGCCTGGGCAACAGAGCGAGACTCTCGGGAAAAAAAAAAAAAAAAAAAAAGATCATTTTTACATATGAGATAACTTTAGGTCATATATGTGTAAGTCAAAGACAATGTATTGACTGTCTGGACTAAGAGTTGGCAAACTACAGCTCGCTTTTATTTGAAAATAAAATTGTATTAGAACTTAGCCACATCCATTTATTTAAATATTGTCTATGGCTGTTTTGAGCTACAAAAATACAGTTGAAAAGTTGCGACAGAAAAATTGTAAATGGAAAATGTATACTATACGTTCAAAAAGTGCTAAGACTTATGAACGTATGTAAAGCATGATCAGATGATAGAATATGAAAATGGTGCAGAAGTTCTCTGTCACAGCGTTCAGGGAAGGCCTCACTGTGGAGGTAACATTTGAACTGAAACACGAATAAAGTGAGTGAGTAAATCATGGGAGCATCTTGGGGAATAGTTTTATAGGCAGAGCAAACAAGTGGAAAAGCTTGGTGTGTTAAAGAATAGCAGGAAGGCCAGCATGGCTAGAGCAAAGTGAGGGGAAGGATGGTAGTAGATGAGATAGGTAGTAGGGGGCCAGCTCATGTGTGGTCTTATTGACCGTAGAAAAAAAAAATTTGAATTTTGCTTGCAATAAGATGGCACTCCACTTGGATGGTGAGTTTGGAGCCAAAGACTAACACAATGTGTTTTTCATTACAAAACATCACTCTAAACCTTCAGTTCTGACCATTATAGAAAAAACGGCCACTGGCTTTATGCTTCAGCCATACATAACTATAAAACTGGACAAAATATGAAGCAAAGGTTTCCAGGCATTGGACAATCAGGCCTGCATGGCTATAATCTTTGAGTGCAGGAAAACACAAAGTAAACCCTCCTTTCTCCCTAGCTTTCTGTCTGAGGGCACTTTCTCAACCCAGCACAGGAAAGTGGAACCCAAACATTGAACAGAGTCTTTTGCTAGATAGAGGAAAAAGAGAATGAATTTGAGGGCTACTGAGGCAATTGAGACTTGTGATGCCTCACTGATAAATTCCATCAACCATTAAAAAAATGATAGCACTGATGTTACATAGACTCTTCCAGAAAACAAAGGAGGAAAGAATAATTCAGAGACCATTTTATGAAGCCAGAATAACCCTGATTTCAAAATCAGACAAGAGCTTTACAAGAAAATAAAAGTACAGGTAATAGCCTTCATGCATGAAGATAAAAATGATTCTGTGGAAATATTAACAAACCAAATCCTGCAATATGTAATTATATATAAGTCCAGCCATACGAGCTACCATCATACTTAATGATAAAAGGCTGAAAGCTTTTGCCCTAAGATTGAGAGAAAAGCAAGGATGTTCGTTTTTGCTACTTCTATTCAGCAAGGTACTATAGATTCTAGCCACTGTGATAAGTCAAGGAAAAAAAAAAGAGCATACATTTTGAAAAGGAAAAAGTAAAACTGTCTTCATTTGCTACAGCATTATTGTGTATATAGACAATCCTATGGAATCTGAAAAATAAATAAATAAATAAATAAAGTTACTAGAGCCAGAAATGAATTAAGCAAGTTCACGTGATATATCAGTGTTCAAAAAACTAATAGAATTTCTATATATTAGTAATAAACATTAAAAATAAGAATATTTAAATATACCATTTATAATAGTAACAAAAATATATAAAACACAGAGAAATTTAATAGTTGTTGTATAAGACCTCCCCATGGAAAACTAAAACTCATTTTTGAGAGAATTTAAACCTAAATAAGTAAAGAAATAAGCTATCTTCATGAATTGGACAACTCAATATTGTTAAACTGGCAATTTTCCCCAAATTTAATCAGTAGTCTAAATGTAATGTGAATCAAAATTCCAGGGAATTTTTTTTTTTAATAAAGATTGACAAGCTGCCAGTTGCCATGGCTCATGCCTATAATCCCAACACTTTGGGAGGCTGAGGTGGGTGGATCACTTGAGTCTAGGAGTTCAAGACCAGCCTGGGCAACATTGTGAAACCCCGTCTCTACAAAAAATACAAAAATTAGCCAGGTGTGGTGGTATATGCCTGTGGTCTCAACTACTAGGGAGGCTGAGGTGGGAGGATCCCTTGAACCTGGGAAGTCAAGGCTACAGTGAGCCGTGACTGTACCACTGCACTCCAGCCTGGGTTGCAGAGCAAGACCTTGTCTCAAAAAAAGAAAAATAATTGACAAGCTGATTCAAAAATGTATATAGAAATGCAAACAACCTAAACTAGCTAAAATGATCTTGAAAAATGAGAAAAAACATTGAGGAAGTTACATTAATTGATTTCAAGACTTACTATGAAGCAACAGTGGTCAAAAGAGTGTAGCATCAGTGTAGGGATATACAAATATACCAGCAGAACAGAATAGAGAGTCAAATAAAGCCACAATTACCCGGTCAACTGATTTTGACCAAGGCATCAAAACAATTCAGTGAAGGAACAAAATTCTTTTTAAAAAATGTTGCTGGAACAATTGCATATCTCTATGGAAATAAATAAATCTCAAACCCACCTCATATCATATGCAAAACTGTATTCAAGATGGATCAAATACCCATATGTAAACTAATGCTATAAAGTTTCTGGAAGAAAACATAGCAGAATATTTGTATGACATGGGATAGGCAAGAATTTTGTAGCACAACACAGAAAATACAATCATAAAATAAAAATTGGATAAATTGGTCTTCAACAAAATCAAAAACCTGTGCTTGTCAAAGGACACCAACCAAAAATAAGCAGGCTACAGACTGGGAGAAAATATTTGCAAAATATATCTAAGAAAATACTTGTATTTAGACTCTATAAGAAACTTCTACAATTCAATAATAAAAAGACACCACGCATCCTTTTTTTAAATGAGCAAAAGATTTGAAAAGAGACTTTATTAAGACTTTATTGGTTATTATGAATAGCCAATAAGCACATAAAAAAGGATTCAACATTTTTAATCAAGCAATGAAACTTTAAATTAGGTTGCACTACATACCTATTAGAATGGCTAAACTTAAAAAGACTGACAATATCCAATGTTGCAAAGAATATGAAATGGTCTGTACCCTCATAAATCATCAATGGAAGAGTAAAATGGTACAATCACTTTTTAAAATGGCTTGGTGGTTTCTTATGAAGTTAAACATATACCTACCCAATGACCTAGAATTTCTACTTCTAGATGTTTACTCAGGAGAAATAAAAGCATATGTTCACAAAAACACTTTTATACAAACATCAAAAGCAACTTTATAATGGCCAAAGACTGAGAACAGCCTAGGTATTCACTAATAAAAGAATGATAAACAAATTATTGTGTAGTT
The DNA here is from genome assembly GCF_001698545.2 of Rhinopithecus bieti. Lineage (NCBI taxonomy): Eukaryota > Metazoa > Chordata > Mammalia > Primates > Cercopithecidae > Rhinopithecus > Rhinopithecus bieti. The sequence continues at coordinate 993,602 of NW_016804447.1, read as the reverse complement.
GTACAATGGATTAGTACTCAAAAATATGAAGAAACACAATCAACACACACAACCATATGAATGAATCTAAAAAAATTATGCTGAGTTACAGAAACCAGACACAAAATAATACATAATTAGTGATTCTAGAAAAAGTAAAACTAATCTAATAGAAATCAGAACAGTCATTGTCTCTTTGGGTGGAGTGAGAACTGACTAAAAAGGGCCATGAGAGAACTTTCTGAAGGGATAGAAATGTGTGCATCTGCCCTTGTTACAACTCTCAGAATGGTATATTAAATATGTGTGTTTATCACTACAAATTATAGTATAATTTTAAAAATAAGAAAATAATTAGTTGATATTTGGGTACAGACTGGGAGAGCTGAGGGATAGATGCAGGAAACAAGTGACCATTGCAGTAGTTTCCAGAGGTGATGGTGGCTTAACCTGGGAAGCATTGACAGTAGATGTGATAAATTTGGGGTATAGTTTTAAAGTTGGAATTGCAGAACATCTGACTTGTTTGGTGGTGGTGTATGAAAGAAAGAGAAGAAACAATTGAATCGTTACAAGTGAAAGCTCACACACCCCTTGAAAAGAAGGGAGGTAACAGAAAAAGTAAAATAAGCAGATACTTACATTACATTTCAATATTTACATGTCAATTTTTTGTATGTAATCAATCTTATATCAAAAAGATAACGAAGGAGACTTCTAGTTCCAGTGAAAATGGAATAACACAGACCAGATTTACCCTCCCACCTGAAACCATTCAAAAACCAGACAAAATATATGAGAATGGTTTACAAGACATTAAACACCAGGCAATGAAAGGCAGTGATTTCTGAGAGACAAGAGACAAATGAGTTGAGCCCTGTTATTGCCCAGCTTACCAGCTAAAAAAGTTTCTAGGTCATGACCCAGTGGGAGAGAAACAAGTAGAGATTTGTGGTCTTCCTGAGTTAAGGTAATATAAACAACAAATGAGATAAAATGAAAACATAAAGTAATATTCAACATAAAATAAAAACAAACCAAAAAAGGAAAAAGAGAAGTGGAAAACAGATGAAGAAAATTGAAATAGTTACAAGGCAGATTTAAACCCAACCATACCAATAATCACATTAAATGTAAATGTCCTAAACATCCTACGTTAGCAGCAAGATAGTCAGTTTGAGTACAACAGCAGAATCCAACCACTTGTTTACGGAAACCCACTTTAAATATAAAAAACATGAATAGGTTAAAAGTAAAAGTAAAACAATAGGAAAAGATACACCATGGTAACACTTTTTAAAAAAAAGCTGAAGTGGCTATATTAATATTAAACAAAGTAGATTTTTTAGAACAAAAATATTATCAGAGATAAAGAAGTTCATTTCATAATAAGAAAAGGCATTGATTAATCAGGAGGATATAACCACACCAAACCTTTATGTACCTGGTAACAAAACTTCGAAATACATGAAGCAAAAAACTGATAGAGCTCCAAGGAGAGTAGTCAAATCACCATTACAGCTGCAGATTTTGACATCTCCCTTTCAATAATTAATCAAATTAATGGATAAAAGCAGTGCAAATAGGGAAGACTTGAACAACACTATAAACCAACTTGATCTAATTGGCATTTATAGAATACTGTACCCAACAAAAGATAATTTTTAAAAATTATTGTTTAAAAAGCAAATGTAAATACATAGCAGTCAGAGGGTGCTGAGAACAGGCATAGCGGTTTCACACAATCTAATCCACCCTGAGGTGGATTATTATTATTAGATACAATTGTATTAGTTAATAACTTGTCTGGCTATAAGAAATAGAATGCAGAACCAATAGTAGTTTACATAAATAGGATGCCATTTTTCTTATATAGTAGCAATGAATAAATATTGTCAAAGACAAAAATCTATGTGATTCTATTAGCCTTTATCCCAAAATATTGAATCATTAAAATGTTTTAAAATATTTTAATAACCCATGTGTTCACTTGCTATTATCGCCACAATTCAATGGGGGAAAGAAGCTGGAAAGCAAAAGTGTAACGCAGTTTCAATCCTTACCAGGAGTTAAAAACAAAACAAAACAAAACTTTCCCAGAACACACATAGCAGAATTTTGTTCAGGTCTCATTGGCCAGAATTGGATTCTATGGTTATCCTTACCTTTGAGGGAAGCTGGGAAAGGGAAAAGAAAAGCAGGATTGTTTTGAATGGCCTAATTCAGTGCTTCCTAATACATGTATTATGTAAACCACATATGTAATTTAGTAGTAGGTATTTTTTAAGTAAAATGAAACAGGTGAATTAATTTCATAATATATTTTAAACTAACATTTATAATATTATTTCAACAAGCAAATAATATAAAAGTTATTAATAACATATTTTACTTTTTATAGTTTTTGCACTCCAGTGTATATTTTATACTTACAACATATCATTTCAGACTAGACTTATTTCTTTTGTTTGCTTTATTTTTTTAATTTTTAATTTTTATGGGTACATAGTAGGGTGTATTATATTTATGGGGTATATGGGATCATTTGATACAGGCATACAATGTGTAATAATCACATCAGAGTAAATGAGGTATTCATCACCTCCAGCATTTATCCTTTGTGTTACAAACAATCTACTTATGCTCTTTATTTTAAATTGTACAATTAAATTATTATTGACTTAATAGTCACCCTATCGTGATACTAGCCCTTATTCATTCTTTCCAACTATTTTTTGTACCTATTAACCATACTTCTTTGCCCCCACCCAAACCCCACTACTTTTCCTAGCCTCTGGTAACCATCATTCTGCTATTTCCACAAGTTCAATCGTTTTAATTTTTAGCTCCCACAAATAAGTCAGAACATGCAAAGTTTGTCTTTCTGTGCCTGACTTATTTCACTTAACATAATGACCTCCAGTTCCGTCCATGTTGTTGCAAATGACAGGATCCCATTTTTAATGGCTGAATAGTACTGTATTGTATATATGTACCATGTTTTTATTATCTGTTAACCTGTTGGTTAGGTTGCTTCCAAATCTTGGCTATTCTGAATAGTGCTGGAATAAACACGAGAGTGCAAATATCTTTTCAATATACTTACTTCCTTTATTTGAGGGATATATCTAGCAGTGGGATTGCTAGATCATATGATAGTGCTATTGTTAGTTTTTAGAAGAACTTCTATGTTGTTTTCCATGGTGGCTGTACTAATTTGCATTCCCACCAACAATGTACAAAAGTTCCCCTTTCTCTTTATCCTCACCAGCATTTGTTATTGCCTTGGGTAAAAGCCATTTTAACTGGGGTGACATGATATCTCATTGTAGTTTTGATTTGCATTTCTCTGATGATCAATGATGTTGAGCACCTTTTCATATAACTGTTTGCCATTTCTATCTCTTCTTTTGAGAAATGTGTATTCAGATCTTTTGCCCATTTTTTAATTGGATTATTATTTTTTTCCATTAAGTTGTTTCAGTTTCTTATATATTCTGGTTATGAATCTCTTGTCAGACAGTTTGCAGATATGTTCTCCCATTCTGTGAGTTGTATCTTCACTTTGTTGATTGTTTCCTTTGCTATGCAGAAGCTTTTTAGCTTGACGTGATCCCATTTGTCCATTTGTGCTTTGATTGCCTATGCTTGTGGGATATTACTCAAGAAATCTATGCCCTATCCAATGCCCTGGAAAGTTTCTCAAATATTTTCTTGCAGTAGTTTCATAGTTTGAGGCCTTAGATTTAAGTCTGTAATCCATTTTGATTTGATTTTTGTATATAGTGAGAGAGAGGTCTGGTTTTTACATCTGTATGTGGATATCTAGTTTTCCCAGCACCATTTATTGAAGAGACTGTCTTTTCCCCAATGTAGGTTCCTGACATCTTTGTAAAAAATGAGTTCACTATATATGTAAGGATCTATTTCTGGGTTCTTTAATCTGTTCCATTGGTTTATGTGTCTATTTTTAAGCCAGCACCATGCTGTTTTGGTTATAATAGTTCTGTAGTTTAACTTGAAGTCAGGTAATATGATTCCTCCAGTTTTGTTCTGTTTGCTCAGGATAGCTTTGGCTATTCTAGGTCTTTCGTGATTCCATATAAATTTTAGGATTATTTTTCATATTTCTGTGAAAAGTGTCTTTGGTATTTTGATAGGGATTGCATTGAATCTCTAGATTGCTTTAGGTAGTATGAACATTTTAACAATATTCTTCCAATCCATGAACATGGAATATCTTTCCATTTTTTTCTGTCTTCTTCACTTTCTTGCATCGATATTTTATAGTTTTCATTGTAGTGAACTTTCACTTCATTGGTTAAGTTGAATTCCTGGGTATTCAACTTTATTTGTAGGTGTTGTAAATGGGATTACTTTTTTATTTCTTTTTCAGATTGTTTGCTGTAGGCATATAGAAATGCTACTGATTTTTGTATGTTGATTTTGTATCCCGCCATTTGGCTGAATTCGTTTATCAGATCTAATACTTTTAATGGAGTCTTTAGGTTTTCCATAGATGCAAAATCATATCATCTGCAAACAAGGATAATTTGACTTATTCCTTTCCAATTTGAATGCTACTTATTTCTTTATCTCTTCTGATTGCTCTAGCTAGAACTTCCAGTATATGTTGAATAATAGTGGTGAAAATGGGCATCCTTATCATATTCCAGATCTTAGGGGAAAGGTTTTCATTTTTTCCTATTCATTGTGATACTAGCTGTGGTTCTGTCAAATATGGCTTTTATTATATTGAAGTATGTTCCTTCTGTACCCAGTTTTTCAATAGTTTTTTCATGAAGGGATGTTGATTTTTAGCAAATGCTTTTTTGGAATCAATTGAAATGATCATATGGTTTTTGTTCTTCATTCTGTTAATATGATTTATCACATTCATTGATTTGCAGATATTGAACCATCCTTGCATCCCTGGGATAAATCTCACTTGCTCATGATAAATGATTGTTTTAATGTGTTATTGAATTCAGTTTCCTAGTATTTTGTTGAAGATTTTTGCATCAATGCCCATCAGAAATATTGGCCTTTATTTTTATTTTCTTCTTTTTAATGTGTCTTTGTCTGGTTTTGGTATCAGGGTAATACTGTCCTCATAGAGTGAATGTGGAAGTATTCCCTCTGCCTCTTTTTTTGGAACACTCTTATTAGGAATGGCATTAGTTTCTCTTTAAGTGTTTGGTAAAATTCAGCAGTGAAGGCATTGTCTCCAGACTTTTGGCTGGCAGACTTTTTATTATGACTTTGATCTTGTTACACGTTGTTGCTTTTGGATTTCTTCATGGTTCAATCTGTGTAGGTTGTGTGTGTCTAGGAATTTATCCACTTCTACGTTTTCCAATTTGTTGACATATAGTTGTTCATAGTAACCTCTAATGATCCTTTGAATGTCTGTGGTACTGATTGCAATGTTTTCTTTCTTAATTTCTGATTTATTTGGGTCTTTCTTTGTTCTTATTCTGGCTAAAAGTTTATCCATTTTGTTTATCTTTTCAAAAAAGTTTTTGTTTCTTTGACCTTTTGTATTGTTTTCTTCACTTCAATTTTATTTATTGCTGCTCTGATCTGTATTTATTTTCTACTGCTAACTTTGGGTTTGGTTTGCTCTTGCTTTTATAGTTCTTTAAGATGTATTGTTAGGTTGCTTATTTGAAGTTTTTCTTCTTCTTTTCTGATGTAGGCACTTATAGCCATAAACTACCCTCTTAGTACTGTTTTGCTGTTTCCCATAGGTTTTGGAATGTTGTGCTACCATTATAATTTGCTTCAAGAAATGTTTTAATCTCCTTCTTAATCTTTCCATTAACCCACTGGTCATTCAGAAACCTATTGTTTAATTTCCATATGTTTGTATAGTTTCCAAAATTCCTCCTGTTGTTGATTTCTAGTTTTATTCCATTGTGGTCATAGAAAATACCTGATATTATTTCAATTGTTTTAATGTTTTAAGAATTGTTTTGAGGCCTAACATATGGTTTATTATTGAGAATGATCCATATGCTGAGGAGAAGACTGTATATTCTGCAGCTCTTGGATGAAATGTTCTGTAAATATCTATCAGGTCCATTTGGTCTACAGTGCAGATTAAGTTCAGTGTTTCTTCATTGACTTTCTATCTGGATGATCTGTTCAGTGCCAAAAGTGGAGTGTTAAAGTCTCTAGCTATTATTGTATTGAGGGTCTGTCTCTTTACCATTAGCTCTAATAATATTTGCTTTATATATCTGGTACTCCAGTGTTTGAGTACATATATATTTATAATTGCTATATACTCTTGCTGAATTGACCCCTTTATCATTATATAATTACCTTCTTTGCTTCTTTTAATAATTCTTGTCTGGAAATCAATTTTGTCTGACATACATATAGCTACTCCTGCTCTTTTTTTCTTTTTTGGTTTTCATTGGTGTGGAATATTTTTTCCATCTCGTTATTTTCAGTCTGCGTCTTTGTAGGTGAAATGTGTTTCTTGTAGGCAACAGATCATTGGGTCCTTTTAAAAAATATGTTCAGCCACTCTATGTCTTTTGGTTTGAGAGTTTAGTCCATTTATGTTCAACATTATCAATAATATAGTGATAAGTAAGTACTTACTTCTGCCATTTTATTATTTGTTATCTGTTTGCTCTGTGGTCTTCTCTTTCGTTCTGACTGCTTTATGGTGAAGGTGATTTTCTCTGGTGATATGTTTTAGTTTCTTGCTTTTTAATTTTGTGTATCAATTGTATGTTTTTAGATTTGAGGTTACTATAAGGCTTGCAAATTACATAACCCATTATTTAAAACTGACAACAAACTTAACACTGATTGCATAAACATACAAACAAGTAAAAAGATAACTAATAAAATCTGTAATTTGGTCTCCCTGCTTTTTTTTTACTTTATTGTTTCTATTCATATCTTACTGTACTGTTTATGTCTTGAAAAGTTGTTGAAGTTATTATTCTTAATTGGCATCTTTCTGTCTTTCAACCTAGAATATGAGTAGTTCACACACTACAATTACAGTGCTATAATATTCTCTGTTTTTCTGTGAACTTACTATTACCAGTGAGTTTTGTACCTTCAAATGATTTTGATTGCTCATTAACACCTTCTTCTTTCTGATTGAAGTATTCCTTTTAGCGTTTCTTGTAGGACAGGTCTGTTGTTGATCAAATCCCTCAGTTTTTGTTTGTCTAGGAAATAATTTCTCCTTCATGTTTGAAGGATACTTTCACCAGCATAACATTGTGAGGTAAAAGGTTTTTTCTTCAACACTTTAAATATACCATGTCACTCTCTTTTGTCCTGTAAAGTTTCCACTGAAAAGTCTGCTGCCAGACCTATTAGAGCTCCATTTTATGTTATTTGTTTCTTTTCTCTTGCTGCTTTCAGGATCCTGACTTTACTTTGACCTTTGGAACTTTGATTATTAAATGCCTTGAGGTAGTCTTCTTTGGGTTAAATCTGCTTGGTGTTCTATAAACTGCTTGTACTTGAATATTGATTTCTCTAGGTTTGGGAAGTCCTCAGTTATTATCCCTTTGTTTTATGCTTTATGTTTCATTTTATTTATATATTTATTTTATTTATTTATTTANACTGAAAAGTCTGCTGCCAGACCTATTAGAGCTCCATTTTATGTTATTTGTTTCTTTTCTCTTGCTGCTTTCAGGATCCTGACTTTACTTTGACCTTTGGAACTTTGATTATTAAATGCCTTGAGGTAGTCTTCTTTGGGTTAAATCTGCTTGGTGTTCTATAAACTGCTTGTACTTGAATATTGATTTCTCTAGGTTTGGGAAGTCCTCAGTTATTATCCCTTTGTTTTATGCTTTATGTTTCATTTTATTTATATATTTATTTTATTTATTTATTTATTTTTAAATTATTTATTTATTTATTTTTATGGAGTCTCACTCAACTGTTACCCAGGCTGGAGTGCAATGGCGCAATCTTGGCTCACTGCAACCTCCACCTCCAGGTTTCAAAGGAGTCTCCTGTCTCAGCCTCCTGAGTAGCTGGGATTACAGGTGCATGCCACCATGCCCTGCTAATTTTTTTATTTTTAGTAGAGACAGCATTTGACTATGTTGGCCAGGCTGGTCTTGAACTCCTGACCTAAAGAGATCCACCCACTTTGGCCTCCCAAAGTGCTAGGCTTACAGGCATGAGCTGCCATACCTGACCCATCCCTTTGAATAATCTTTCTATCTTTCTCTCTACCTCCTGTTTAAAACCAATAACTCTTAGATTTGCCCTTTTGAGGCTATTTTCTAGATCTCGTATATGTGATTCATTCCTTCTTATTCATTTTTCTTTTGTCTTCTCTGACTGTGTATTTTCCAATAGCCTGTCTCCAAGCTCACTAGTTCTTTCTTCTGCTTGATCATTCCTGATACCAAAGACTCTGATGCATTCTTCAGTATGTTGTTTGCATTTTTCAACTCCAGAATTTCTACTTGATTCTTTTTATCCTAAATTCCTTCTCTGGGTTATCTTGAATTTCTTTGAGTTTCCTTAAAACAGCTATTTTGAATTCTCTGTCTGAAAGGTTACATATCTGTCTCTCCAGGACTGGCCCCTGGTGACATATTTCATTTGTTTGGTACGGTCATGTTTGCCTGGATGGCCTTGATGCTTGTGGATGTTTGTCAGTGTTCGGGCATTGAAGAGTTAGATATTTATTGTAGTCTTCACAGTCTAGGCTTGTTTGTACCTGTCCTTCTTGGGAAGGAAGGCTTTCCAGGTATTCAAAGGGACTTAATTGTTGTTATCTAAGTTTTTGGTTACTGCAGCTGTTATCTGCCTTAGGGGGCACCCCAAGCCCAGTAACACTGTAGTTCTTGTAGACTTACAGAGGTACTGCCTTGGTGGTCTTGGATAAGATCAGGAAGAATTATCTGGATTGCCAGACAGAAATTCTTGTTTTCTTCCCTTACTTTCTCCCAGAGTTTCTCTCTCTCTGCTGAGCTGCCTGGGGCTGGGGGAGAGATGACACAGCACTTCTATGGCCCAACACCATTGGGACTGCACTGGGTCAGACCTGCCAACACAGCGCTGGGTCTTGCCCAAGGCTTATTACAACCAGTACCTGGCTACCGAATATGTTTGCTCAGGACTTTGGGGCTCTTCAATCAGCAGGTGGTGAAGTCAGCCACAGACTAGCCTTATTTCACATGCTCTGCAACCACATATGGCTAGTGGTTAATATATTAGATATCACAACTCTAGAGCAATCACAGTCAATTGCCTGAGATAGAGCATTTTGCAACCCCAAGAAAAGGAGGTTTTCTTAATAAGGGAGAACAGAGATTAGAGTGGATATGAAATAGACAACTAAAAATGGCTGTTGGATCAATGCAAACTGGAATTATTACTGGCTTGCTTAAATTTTCAAATAAAAGTATAATTAGGTGATTTCTGTTTAAGAGTATAGGGAAGTTCACAAACAAATTTAAAAGTTTTTTGTACAATTTAACTCAAAAAAAGTTTAATGTTCTTTAGTAAACTCAGTATTATAGATGGACTCATGTCCCCACACTTTATTCATTCAATAAATATTTATTGATAGCTTTATGGTATTTTTCCAATCCCTTCAATGGCTTTGATTTCATTTAAAATTTTTTTTTTCCTGTAAGACAGAATGTCAAGCAAACCTTCAATGGTTTTGATCAGTACTTTGTGACCTCTGGGTCTTTGCATTTGTTATTTCCTCTGAAAGAAATTATGCTCCCTCCTAGTCCCATCTTCTCATCCTTAAATCTGGCTGACTGTAACATACCTTTCAGGTCTCAGATTAAATGTTACTGCCTCAGGTAAACATTTTTCTTATCCCATATGATTATATTACATACTGTCATGGCCTCCTGTCATCCACCTATGATTATCTTTATTACCCTGTACTGTAATTATTTATTTTATTATCTATCTCCTTCACTGTGTTGTATGACCCACAAGGTCTGAGATCTTATCTGTTTTGTACAGCAGGATCAAGCAGACTGCCTGCCCCATGTTTAATGTATACTTGTTGAATGAATTAATAAAATGCCATGTCTATACTAAACTATAAAAAAAAGTTGAAGATAGACCTCAATATAAATGAATAATACTACAATGTGCTTAAGGTTGCTTCAGGGGCATGAACGTGATGTTATGAAATACAGAAGGGATGAGTTAAACTGAGTTTTGAAAAACATGTTCACCATGGAGTCAAAGTGAGTAACAGCATTCCAGGCAGAAGGGACAGTAGTCTAGCAAAAGACATAAAATCATGAATCAAGGCAATTGAAATTGAGGAGGGTTATTGGAAATTCAAGATATATTTTTAAAGTAGAATCAACCAGATTTGATGAGAAATTCATTGTGAGTGTTGAGAAAGCAGAAGGTATCCAAGATGACATCCACAGTTTTACATTAGGCAACCAAGCTGGTCACCATACCATTCATTCAGTAGAAATTAAAGGAGAAGTAAATGTTTGGGAAGAGGAGAAAATTAGCTAAGCCTAGATAGAATAAACAGAATTTCATGGCTTGGGGAAATTCAGAAGTATAAATGATAAGAGATCAGTCAGAAATTTGAAGTAGAAGACACATTTGAAGAAATCACTGAAGCATAGAAAATAGTTGAAAAGATGAACACAAATGAAATCAGGCTCACATGCATGAACACCCACAAAACATGGTATAATAATAACATAGTGTAATTGTTTCTTTAAAAAATATAACATTACTTGAACATCCAAATGAATGATGTTTCTTTCAAACAAGTCACCTCAGGAGGCTCTGCACCCATGCTGGCTTTGCCACTACTACTGTTAAAAATATTTTTAACATTACTTTTTTGGTCTTTTCATTAAAGTGAACATATCCTTTTGAATATCCTCAATATTGGAAAATCCTCATTGTTTCAGGATGAATTTGATTGGGGGAACAGAAAAAATTAGGGCTAAGTCTGATGAGTAAGGGGAATGAATGATCATATTCTATAGGATCATATTGGCTCAAAGGAAAGGAATACAAGTAGCCAGAAATATTTTCTTATCAGACATATTAACTGAATCTTAAAGGAATTTTAATTCAAATAATAGGTATTAGCAATATTTGCATTTGAATTCGTGATCTTAGTACAGCAGATGACCCTCCCCATTGTGAATGGGCATTATCCAATCTATTGAGGATCTGAATAGAATAAAAAGGCAAAGGAAGGGAGAATTTGCTTTCTCTGCTTAAGCTAAGGCATCCATTTTCTCTTGCACTTGGACATTGGTGTTCCTGGTTCTTGAGATTTCTGACTCAGAATGGGATTTACACCATCTGCTCATTCCCTCACACATACCCCAATTCTCAGGTCTTTGGCCTCTGACTAAATTCCACCACTGGCTTTCTTTGTTCCTCAGCATGCAAACAGCAGATTGTTGGACTTCTCAACCTCCATAACTGTGTGAGCCAATTCCTATAATAAATCTCCTTTTATATATACATATCTCTATATACTTATCTTGTTGGTTCTGTTTCTCTGGCGAACCCTGGCTAAGACAGTAACCTTCATGAGACCAGTGATCACGCTAGAGTTGTTCATAGATGCATCATCCCCCACTGATGATGATGTTCACATCATCTAGAACAGTTTTTGGCACAAAAGTTTCCTTTAAAATAAATAAATGCATGTTTCAGTTATCCAGTGCTGTATAACAAATTACTCCAAAGTGTAGTGGCTTAAAACAACAACCATTTCATTATATCTCATAATTTTGGGGGTCAGGAATTAATGTAGGGCTCAGCTGGGAGATTCTTCTGTCAACTAAGCATCTTCAGTGACATCCAGATTGGTCTGGAGAGTCCAAGACAGCTTTCCTTGGATGTCTGACACCTTGGCAGGGATGATGGGAAAACTGGACTTAGCTGGGTCTGATGACCAGAGTGCCTACACATGACCTCTCCAACATGGAGATTTCAAGGCAGTCAGACTTCTCACTTGATGGTTGAGGACTCCCAGAGAAGCATTCAAAGAGATGTGGACCAAAGATGTAAGACTTCCTATTATTTAGCCTCAAGAGTCCCACTCTGCAATATTCTATTTATCAGGAAAGTCACTAAGTCTAGCATATATTCAAGAGAAGGAAAATCTTCTCAAAAGGTGGATTAGCAAAGAACTTATGGGCATTTTTAATCTTCTACGATCCATGAAAGGAAAAAAAAATGAACATGTAATATCTGGCAGGGATCTAAAACAAGCACTGATTTCCAAATCAGCCAGACATAAGTGGCTAAGAAAGGAATTTACAACACATACATCTTTTCTCTATCCACAAAAAGACCAACTTTTATAGGGAGAACAAACTCCTGGAAAATGTCCATTGAACACTGTGTATTGACCACTTTATTGAGAACTTTATGGGTATTCCTTCATTTAGTCCTGACAAACCACACTATTGAGTGGATATTATTGTTATCACCCCTTTTTTACAGATGATGAAATTGAAATGCAGAGACATCAAGTAATGTTCAAGATTACACAATTTGCTTTAGTGATAGGATGGAGCTCCAAATTCAGTTTAACCACAGATCCCACATCCTTATCCACCAAATCACAAGGCTCTCATGGTAGGTATTATATCACAAGGCTGATTTTCTCCTGAAGAATGAGCAGAGGGGCCTATTTTAAGAAGATGGAAAGGACATGAGCTTTACGATCAGTCCTGTGTCATACCTCTGGCTCTTCCTGTATTAACTGTGCAGCTGTGGGCAAGTTGTTTCACCTTAATTACTCATCTGTGAAACAGGGATGATAATATCTAGTTTGTAGGGTACAGTGACAATTAAAGAGAATATTTTAAAGTGCCTAGAATAGATCCATCACTTAAAAATACTTTAAAAGTTTTAATTTCTTTCTCAGATACATAACTAGTGTCCTACTTACAGAGAATCAATCCCATTGTATGTCACAATTTTTCATAAGAATTTCTCATTACATAATTAAATATTTATATTGAGAGAAAAAAGTGCTACAGAAATTTAGATTTATCTCTCTCTTGCCAGTTCAGTTTCTGTCCTGCCTAGTATGAACAAAAGAATTAATTCTTTCAACAAAAGGTTACCATTAACAAATAATTAGTATTAGCACTCAACACAATTTTTCATTGGTAATAGAAACAGTTTTAGAACATGCTTACTTTTTAGTTACAATTAGTATTAGAATGACCTATAATATAATATGAGAAAGAAAAAAGTGCTCTAGACTAGTATCTAGTTCCATGGTTTACTAAGCACCATAGGGAAAGAAATGGTGATATTAGAATATCAGCATTTCTGTCACAATCTTATGAACATGATTAGCATGAATATTTTATTATCAATAGTGTATAGTCACAGTTTTGTAAGAAAATGATTTTCTTTTCTATAGCTAAAAAGCACAAAATTGGCACTCAATCACTTATAACTGTTATAATAATTTCACTCTATTTTAAGTCTTAAATTAGTTACTTGCCTACCAAATAACAAAGAATGTCAATTTTGTTTACCATGCTCAAGTTCTGTACTTTCCAAATAAGGATGAGAAATAAACTTGAGAACAGGCAGGCAGTCCAAGTATACAGAACATAAGTGTATGAGGGAAGAAGTAGGACAGCTTGCAATGACCTAAGAAGAAAGCTTGGAGCAACTAGAAGGAAGAGGAGAAAATGTAGCTGGAAGTCAAGGGTAAAGCAGTTTAATATAGAGACCTAGACAAATACATGACAAACACAGAAGTTGGAAACATTCTTGACTTCTAATAATGCTGTATTTATAAGTACCACATTTAAAAACCAAAGTTGTCCTCTAGCATACATTTGATAATGGCCTAAATTACAAATTAGAGTTTTTAATCTCAGAGTAGGAGGACTTCTCTAAAGTCATAGAATATGAGTATTACAGAAGTAAGAGAAAAATGGGTAAGGAAACAAGTCCTGGTGATCCAAATCTTCTTAAAAATTATGATGCTTTGGCCGGGCGCGGTGGCTCAAGCCTGTAATCCCAGCACTTTGGGAGGCCTAGATGGGCGGATCACGAGGTCAGGAGATCGAGACCATCCTGGCGAACACGGTGAAACCCCGTCTCTACTAAAAAATACAAAAAACTCGCCGGGCGAGGTGGCGGGCGCCTGTAGTCCCAGCTACTCGGGAGGCTGAGGCAGGAGAATGGCATAAACCCGGGAGGCGGAGCTTGCAGTGAGCTGAGATCCGGCCACTGCACTCCAGCCTGGGCGACAGAGCGAGACTCTGTCTCAAAAAAAAAAAAAATTATGATGCTTTTTTTTTTTTTAAACAATTATGTAGAACAGCAGAAGCACCTGGATCCTGAAGAGAACAGATCTTGAGAGAACTTGAGGAGAGGCATGGAAGACCAAAGAGACTGCTGAGACTGTAAGAAAGCAGTCTCTGAATGTGACACTGTGCTGTTGACGCAGAGTAACAGAATACATGACTGTGATTATTAAACAAAGCCTTTTATGGCCAATGACTTACAAAGGAGTCACAAATCTCTGTTAATTACATAATAAGTGCATTTCTAAAAGCCTCCTATGAATGAACCAGTGGAGAACAATTAAAGGGATAACAGTTTACTCTTTGCTCATTAAGTTACTATCAGCAAGTTTGGCATCTAAACAAGGAAACAAAAAAACAAACAAATAAAAAAGAAAATGAACTTTTGTCCTCTGAGGGTATTAAAACTCTATGCATCTTTACAGTCATAGAAAATTTCACAAATTATTGCCCTTAGGATTTTCGGGGATTAGCACACACACTAAATGAGATGCAGTGGAAGAGTGACACAGGGGAAAGCCTGAAAGTCATGTGCGTGTCAGGGCCCTGAATCATCATCCTGGCAAGAATGTGAAGGGGCTGATTGCTACACATCCTCTTACTTTTTATTTTTTATTTTTACGGACCAAGTAGAGAGAGAAATGTTTGTGTAAAGAAAAAGAATTGAACGGCAATTCAGATATAATGTCCCATTTGGTCTTTTTAGAAGGAAAGTGTTACACATATAAAGGTAGGTAGTTCCCTATATGTTCTATGATTTGAGACACACCCAAAGGGGTGCCTGCTTTTTAACTAAAAAATATGTGTCCCACTGATTGAGGCATCTGAAATTCACATTATCACCTATCACTTTAGGCTTGCAGCATGGAAAGGAAGACTCTAGGTCTGTTGGAAAAGGAGGCTGTGGTAAACCAGGAAGAGGGAGCCTGGTCAGTGAGAGAGTGTTTAGCATTCAAAAGATGACACAGAAAGGTCAGCAAGGGGCAAATGGAAAGGCACCAAAAATAGCTTTAAGAATTTGGCCCAAAGGAAATGAGAGTTCGATATTTTCTATCAGTGAGTAAGATATTACTCACTGAACTGGTCATTTTTGGCCTCAAATATTTTTTATGCTTACTGAGTTGTGTTTTGTGTATTTATTATAAACACTTTGTTTCTTTTTGGAAAGTGATTTTGCCATTTGGCTCCTTTCCAGATCAGTTTCTTTCCAATCACCATTAATGGGTATTGATTGAATGTGACAATTTTAGCCTCAGATGGACTAAATGCCTTAATAGAGAGAGATTTATATGCAAGATCTATTTTTACTTAAATCTTTAGGGTTTGGTTCGGACAGAGTGATTATAGAAATCATATGCATATATGATAAACATTTTTGTATCTATATAACTTTTAAATACACTATATATCCTTGTTATAGATATGTTGTATTTGTGTGTGTGTATATATATATATATTCCAAGAATTTCACCTAAAGAGAAATTCTATTTTTCTGTCTTACTCATTAAATTGGCCATTTTTGGCCTCAATTATTTTCTTGCTTGTTACCAATGTTATATATAACATATTCAAATATTTGTTTTCTTTCTCTATATATTGTGCTTATAATTTTTATGAAAAAAGTATATGCACATTTTAAACTGTAACGTCTTAAGACATTTAATCTGTCTAGATGGTTACTCATGTCTAGATGATTCAATTGATATCAGAACCCTATCAAGATGAACTTCTTATTTCTCCTTACCTTCACCCCCACCACCACTTGCCTAATTTATGTTTCCATCAGTTCCACTCGCATTACTGAAATAGCCTAGGCTTGCTGGAGGGTCATTCCTGCCCCCTGCTACCATTAATTCATAATGCTGTCAGAGTAGTTTTTAAAAACAAACCTGATCCAGGCACCTGCTGCTTAAGACTCCATGATGGCTTCACACTGCCTTGAGGATAAAGTTCAGACTTCTTGCCATCATATTCAAGACACTGTTCCCAGCCAATCCCTCCAATCTCATTCCCATATCTAAATTTCAGTTACATCCTATGCTCCAGTATTGTGAACTTGTAAATTGCAAAGG
This sequence comes from Rhinopithecus bieti, assembly GCF_001698545.2. NCBI lineage: Eukaryota > Metazoa > Chordata > Mammalia > Primates > Cercopithecidae > Rhinopithecus > Rhinopithecus bieti. The sequence goes on along the minus strand of NW_016804447.1, from coordinate 977,245 downwards.
ACCAGTATTTCCTCACAGCTGTCTTTTTGTACATGTTGTTCCTTCTTCATGAAAAGCCCTGTCTTCTTGCCTCCCATGGCCAAGCTAATTTTTAAAAATTCAACATGGGTATCATTTCTTCTGCAATGTTCCCACAGCACACGTGCATACCTGACACTTGTCACACTGAATCAGACTTGTTCTCTCCTTTGTTTCTCCTGCTAGACTGTGAACCTTAAATCTCCAGTATCCACAGTATCATTATGGTATCTGAAATATCACTAGATATTCAATGTTGAATAAACATGAAAGGTTGCTTCTATTAAGCAAACAATTATCTATGCATATTTCTACTACCATTTCCAAATAATAGATCTAATATTTGAAGACAGCTATTATGTCTAAATTTATCTTCTTATGCTCCACATCTCCAGTAATTCAGCATCCTGATCATCTTTTCCTTGGTGACCACAAATGCCTTTTGAATACATTTTTTAAATCTGATCTCATCTTTTTAATCCTTCACTTTCAAAAATTCCTAACATACTATCTTAGTTTTATCCAATTCATTTCCTAAAAGTAAGAGTAGACTTCTGAATAGTTCATTTCCACTATCATCACTTACTCCCAAAGCTACCTTCTTAATGAGAAAAAAAATTGCTAACATCACATTTTTATTAAGTTATCTAATCTTTGCCTCAAAACCTTCTTCCACGAAATACCCTAAATGTGGTAATTGATATCCGAATCCTATAGAGACAAACTGTGGGGAAAAGAAAGAGAGATCAGACTGTTACTGTGTCTATATAGAAAGAAGTAGACATAAGAGACTGCATTTTGTTCTGTATTTGAGATGCTGTTAATCTGTGACCCTACCCCCAACCTTGTCCTTGCAAGAGACATATGCTGGGGTGGCTCAAGGCTTAACAGATTTGGGGCTGTGCAGGGTGTGCTTTGTTAAACAAGTGCCTGAAGGCAGTATGCTTGTGAAAAGTCATCACCATTCTCTTAATCTCAAGTACCCAGGGACACGTACACTGCCAAAGGTCACAGGGACCTCTGCCTAGGAAAGCTAGGTATTGTCCAAGGTTTCTCCCCATGTGATAGTCTGAAATATGGCCTCGTGGGAAGGGGAAGACCTGATTGTCCCCCAGCCTGACACCCGTGAAGGGTCTGTGCTGAGAAGGATTAATATAAGAGGAAAGAAGGCCTCTTGGCAGTTGAGATAGAGAAAAGCATCTGTCTCCTGCCCGTCCCTGGACAATGGAACATCTCGGTGTAAAACCCGATTGTATGTTCTGTTTACTGAGAAAGGAGAAAATCGCCTTAGGGCTGAAGGTGGGACTTGCTAGCGCAATGCTGCTCTTTATGCACCAAAAAGGTTTATGGAGATGTTTACATATGCATATCAAGGCACAGCACTTTTCCTTAAACTTATGTCACAGAGATCTTTATTCATATGTCTTACTGCTGACCTTCTCCCTACGATGATCCTATTATCCTACCACTTCCCTTTCTCTAAGATGGTAAAGATAATGATCAATAAATACTGAGGGAACTCAGAGACTGTGCGGGTGTGGGTCCTCTGTATGCTGAGTGCCGGTCCCCTGGGCCCACTTTTTCTTTCCCTATACTTTGTCTCTGTGTCTCATTTCTTTTCTCAAGTCTCTCCTTCCACCTAACCAGAAATGCCCACAGGTGTGGAGGGGCAGGCCACCCCTTCAACAAACTCCTTAATATTTCCCTTTATCTTCACCACCACCCCACTTCCCTTGTTTATGTCTTCATCACAAAGAAGAGTACTCATCTTTGTATCTGTGTGTACTCAGTGTCTTGAGTAAGACAACCACTCATAAACCAGCTGCAGCAATGGTTTGGGGACAAAGGCAGGAGTGTACTACCATTGCATCTTATCAAGGGAGTGTCTGGTCTGGGTGAGTTAGGGTGAATATTTGTAAAATTCTGTGTCTTAGCTCAAAATGTTAAGACTGCTACAAAAATCTACTAAGCTAATTAGCTTTCTCTTTGTTGTCTTTTAATTAGCTTATAAAGACCAGTCCTTAAGAAAGTCTTTCCTTGCTACTTATAATTATTTAGAAAGGAGTTTGGAGGCTCTAAGAGAGGAAATCACCTCCTTGACCAAAGTATGCACTCCTATTTCAAAGATAGACTTGATGGCCCAACTAGAAACTGATCTTCAGACAGAACCATGTGAAACAGTAAGAGCCGATATGTACACTCTACTTGCTTTTTTTTTTTTTTTTGGTTTAAAGTCAGCTGAGTTAACCCTGCTAAAAAGGTTGCCATCAGATTTTCTTTGCCACTCTAGTTCAAAAGTAGGTATGGTGGATGGGATATTATTTTCTATACTTATCTGTAGGTTTAAAATTTTAATGAATCAAAATGAAAACTAAAATTACTTTTAAAAGATATGCCGAAAATTTCTCTCACATTACCCCACTGCTTACTTAATTTCTTTTACCTATGAAATGTATCAGTAGGAGCATGTGTTGTATATGAGGTTTGTGTGTCTAGGCTTCTATTGACTTTTCAGAAATATTTTTATTTGCTACCTTTTTTAACTTTTATTTTAGTTTCAGGGGTACATGTGCAGGTTTGTTGCATAGGTAAATTGTGTGTCATGGGGGTTTGGTGTACAGACTATTTAATCACCCAGGTAATAAGCATAGTACCCATTCATTATTTTTCCTGATCCTCTCCCTCCTCCCGCTTTCCACCCTCAAGTAGGTGCTGGTGTCTGTTATTCCTTTCTTTGTGTCCATGTGTACTCAGCGTTCAGCTCCCATTTATAAGTGAGAACATACAATATTTGTTTTTCTCTTCCTGCATCAGTTTGCTTAGGATAATTGCCTCCAGCTCCGTCCACATTGCTACAAAGGACATGATCTCAGTCTTTGTTATGGCTGTGTAATAGTCTATTGTGCATACATACCACATTTTCTTTATCCAGTCTACCATTGATGGGCATTTAGGTTGATGCTATGTCTTTGCTATTGCGGACAGTGCTGTTATGAACGTGAGTGCACGTGCCTTTATAGCAGAATGATTTACATTCCTGTGGGTATATACCCAATAATGGGACTGTTGGGTTGCATGGTAGCTCTGATTTATGTTCTTTGAGAAATCACCGAACTGCTTTCCACAATGGCTGAACTAATTTACACTCCCACCAACAGTGTACAAAAACATCCCACTTTCTCCTCAACTTTGCTAGCATCTGTTATTTATTTATTTATTTACTTTTTAGCAATACCATTCTAACTGATGAGAGAAGTATCTCATTATGGTTTTTATTTGCATTTCTCTATTGATAAATGATGAGCTTTTTTTCATATGTTTGTTGGTCGCATGTACGTCTTACGAAAAATGTCTGAAGTACTTTTCCAACTTTTTAATTTGGTTTTTCATTTTTTGCTTGTTAATTTGTTTAAGTTCCTTATAGATGCTGGACATTAGACCATTGTTGGATTCATAGTTTGCAAATATTCTCTCCCATTCTATAGGCTATCTGTTTACTCTATTGATAGTTTCTTTTGCTGTGCAGAAGCTCTTTAGTTTAATTAGGTCCCATTTGTCAATTTTTGTTTTTTTGTTGCAATTGTTTTCGGCACCTTTATCATGAAATCTTTGCCAGGACCTATGTCCAGAAAGGTATTTCACAGGTTATCTTTTAGAGATTTTACAGTTTTAGGTTTTTACATTTAGGTCTTTAATCCATCTTGAGTTGACTTTTGTAAATGGTGTAAGGAAGGGATCCAGTTTCAATCTTCTGCATGTGGCTAGGCAGTTATCCCAGCACCATTTTAAAATTTTTTTAGTATAATATTTGTTTTGTTGGTTTGTTGTTTTTATTTTTTAACTTTTATTTTAAGTTCAGGGGTACAAGTGCATGTTTATTACATAGGTAAACTCATGTCACAGGGGTTTGTTGCACAGATTATTTTGTCACCCAAGTATTAAGCCTAGTACCCATTAGTTATTTTTTCTGATCCTTTCCCTTCTCCCACCCTCCACCCTCCAGTAGGCCCCAGTGTCTGTTGTTTTCCTCTATGTGCCCATGTGTTCTCATCATTGAGCTCCTATTTATAAGTAAGAACATGCAATATTTGGTTTTCTGTTTCTGCATTAGTTTGCTAAGAGTAATGGCCTCCAGCTCCATCCATGTTCTCTCAAATGATATGATCTCATTCTTTTTTTGTGGTTTGATAGTATTCCATAGTGTATATGTACCACATTGTCTTTATCCAGTCAACTATTGACGACATTGAAGTTGATTTTTTTTGTGGTTCGATAGTATTCCATAGTATGTACCACATTGTCTTTATCCAGTCAACTATTGATGGCATTTAAGTTGATTCCATGTCTTTGCTATTGTGAATTATGCTGCAATGAACATACATGAGAATGTGTCCTTATGGTAGAATAATTTGCATTCCTTTGGGTATATATCCAGTAATGGGATTGCTAGGTTGAATGGTAGTTCTGCTTTTAGGTCTTTGAGGAATCATCACACTGTTTTCCACAATAATTGAACCAACTTACACTCTCACCAACAGTGTATAAGGGTTCATTTTTCTCCATAATCTAGCTAGCACGTTATTTTTTGACTTTTTGATGTAGCCATTCTGACTGGTATGAGATGGTATCTCATTGTGGTTTTGATTGACATTTCTCCCATCCAAGTACCAACCAGGCCTGACCCTGCTTAGCTTCCGAGATCAGACAAGATTGGTTGGGTTCAGGGTGGTATGGCTGTAGATTGATTTGCATTTCTCTAATGATCCATGATGTTGAACTTTTAAAAATATGTATGTCTCTTGGAAAGTGTCTGTTTTAGTCCTTTGCCCACTTTTTAACGGAGATGTTTGTTTTTTTCTTGTAAACTTAAGCTCTTTATAGATCCTAGATATTAGACCTTTGTCAGATGAGTAGTTTGCAAATATTTTCTCCCATGCTATAAGTTGACTGTTTACTTTGTTGATAGTTTCTTTTGCTGTGCAGAAGCTCTTTAGTTCAACTAGATCCTGTTTATCAATTTTCACAACTGCTTTAGAAGTCTTCATCATGAAATCTTTGCCATTTCTTACGTCCAGAATGGTATTGCCCAGGTTGTCCTCCAGGAATTTTGTAGTTTGGGTTTTACATTTAAGGCTTTAATCCATCTTGAGTTGGTCTTTGTATATGATGTAAGGAAGGCGTCCAGTTTCAATTTTCTGCGTATAGCTAGTCAGTTCTCCCGGTACCCTTTATTGAATAAGGATTTCTGAGTCTTTTCCCCGTTGCCTGTTTTTGTCAGTGTTGTCAAAGATTAGATGGTGGTTAGTGTGCAGGCTTCTGTCTGGGCTCTCTATTCTGTTTCATTTGTCTGTGGGCCTGTTTTTATACCTGTACTATGCTGTTTTGGTTCCTGAAGCTCTGTGGTATAGTTTGAAGTTGGGTAGCATAATGCTTCCAGTTTTCTTCTTTTTGCTTATAATTGCCTTGGCTTTTTGGGCTCTATTTTGATTCCACATGAATTTTAAAATAGTTTTTTTCTAGTTCTGTGAAGACTATCATTAGTAGTTGATAGTAATAGCACTGAATCTATAAATTGCTTTGGGCAGTATGGCCATTTTAATGATATGCATTCTTCCTATCCATGAGTATGGAATATTTTTCCATTTGTCTGTGTCATCTCTGATATCTTTGAGCAATGTTTTCTAGTTCTCCTTGCAGAGATCTTTCACCTCCCTGTAAGCAGTATTCCTAGGTATTTTATTCTTTTTGTGACAATTGTGAATGAGATTGTGTTCCTGATTTGGCCTTCAGCTTGACTGTTGTTGGTGTGTAGGAATGCTAGTGATTTCTGCACATTGATTTTATATCCTGAGATTTCACTGAAGTTGTTTATCAGCTTAAGTAGCTTTTGAGTTGAGACTATGGAGTTTTCTAGATACAGAATTATGTCACCTGGAAATAAAGATAGTTTGACTTCTTTTCCTATTTGGATGCCATTTATTTCTTTCTCTTGACTGATTGCTCTGGCCAGGACTTTTAGTACTATGTTGAATAGGAGTGGTGAGAGAGAGCATCTTTGTCTTGTGCCAGTTGTTAAGGGAACACTTCCAGCTTTTGCCCATCCAGCATGATGTTAGATGCGGGTTTGTCGTAGATGGTTTTTATTTTTAGGTATGTTCCTTCAATACCTACTTTATTGAGAGTTTTTAACATAAACGGGTGCTAAATTTTATCGAAAGTTTTTCAGCATCTATTGAAGTGATCATGTGGCTTTTGTCTTTAGTTATGTTTATGTGATGAATCACATTTATCGATTTGCATATGTTGAACGAAACTTGCATCCAAGAAATAAGGCCTACTTGATTGTGGTGGATATACTTTTTGATGTGCTGCTGGATTTAGTTTGCCACTATTTTGGTGAGGATTTTTGCATTGATATTCATCAAGGACATTGGTCTTAAGTTTTCTTTTTGTGTTGCCAGCATCATATATTGAATAGGGAATTTTTTCTCTGTTGCTTGTTTTTGTCTACTTTGTCAAAGATCAGATGGTTGTAGGTATGCTGCTTTATTTCAGGACTCTCTTATTTTTATCCGTTACTTTATAAGTATTAGAATTATTGAATTATTCAAAAACCGCTATCTTATTTTGTTGCAGTACTGAAAATAATGTAAGATAAGTGGTGCTCTCCCTGTTTTGAAGATGCGTGACTAGGATTGTAAAGAATTCACTGATTTGTTTTATTTTCTTGCGTTCACTACATCAACAAACTTAAAATAATGTAGCGTATTTCATGCTCTCCACAAAGTTTCCAGTCATAAATGTCTCCATATTCCTCTTTTTCTTTCTTCTTTTTTTTGAGGACGGAGTCTTGCTCTGGCGCCCAGGGGCTTGGAGTGCATGTGGTCGGATCTCAGCTCACTGCAAGCTCCGCCTCGCGGCGTTCACGCCATTCTCCTGCCTCAGCTCCCGAGCAGCTGGCACACAGCCGCCGCCACCATCACCCGGCTAAGGTCTTTTTGTTTGTTTTGGTTGTTTTTTTTTAGCAGAGACGGAGTTTCCCGGTTAGCCAGGTATTTGTTGTCTCAGATCTCCTGACGCTCGGTGATGCCGCCCGTCTCGGCCTCTCCGAAAGTGCCCTGGGATTACTAGGCTGAGCCACGCGCCGGGCCTCCATGATTCCTCTTTATTCCTACAGATTATTGCCCATGCATAGCATAATAACTTAAATAATGACAGCCGTCAGCATTTACAATAAAGTAGGAATTTTGTTTATGATTTAGATTTCTAGATATAAATTTTAAAGCCCAAGTTTTATTAAGACTAATTAAGAGGGAAAGTATTACACTTCACAATAATTTAAAATATTCTTGTCTTACACATGCCAATTATTACTGATTTCCAAGTTAATTAAATATAGAATTAATACATATTTCTTTCTCTCTCTCTCTCTCTCTCTCTCTCTCACACACACACACACACACACACACATATGCTAGATTCTAGCATATTAGTCAGCATCAGTATGTCTTTCAGGACTTTAGAAATAAACATATAGAATATAATTTTTTTAAAGTGCTCTCAGGATATCTAAAGTACTATTTTTACATTTTGGTCTCAGAATGCAATAGCTTCATTATTTTGCTTAGAAATTCATTGCTTAGTTTTAGCATCTATATGAAGGTTGTCATAGGCTCCATCTATAATAAGCAGCTTATCCAGTATGTTAATTTTTTAAATGCTGCTAAAAAAAAAAAAAGAGGCTGCCGCCTTCTGATAAACCCCAGACTTTAATAACATGTCCTCTGAATTAATTCTGTAAATGCACTACTAAAGTTTAGCACAACGATCTGGGCTGTTTAATTAGCTCACAGCTGCACTGCTGGGATAACATTTCTTGTTGAGGAGGTAGCTTGATATTCATTATTTGGGCTCTAGTTCAGAGTTCAATGGTTGTTTTAAGCTTTCTTAAAGAATTGCTTGTCTTTGTTTTGTGGGAAGACCATAATCATTACTCAGAAACACTTGTTAGTTTTCTTGCTGTGCCTGTATAGTCATTGATTTGACCCTAACATAACAAACCGTGGCAATCTTCTAGACATTGAAGGATCCTATAAGAAAAAAAGTTATCTGACTTATTAGTTTGACTAATATATGTCACATCGATAGAGTCTAAATCTCAATTTCTTTACTATTTCAAAATTCTTTAAATTTTTTAAATCTCCTTTTAAATTATGAATATGGATAAAATTTAAAATTTCCCTTTGAGGCTGTATAAATTATAAGTATGTTTTCTACATTTTCAGTACATTATTTTATATATACTAGAGAATATTAAGACAATATCAAATGTGGCAGATTATGTGGGTAAACAATGAATTTAAATACCTATTTACTGAATATCTATCATGAAAAACTACATTAATTTCATCCTCACAAGAACCTTAGAAGATTATCCTCATTTTATACAGACAGGAACTAAAAAATCAGAGCAGTTAAGGAACTTGCCCAAGATCACACAGCTGATAAATTTCAGAACTGGAGTTGGAATCCTTACATCAAATTTCAGAATCTTTCTAACATTCATGTTGCCTCCTTCTCAAAGGTAAGTTTCAGATTCATCTTTCTCATAATATTCTTTCCAATTAACTTGAATTCCTTCAGCATGAATTGATACAGCACGTATTATTACACTGTCACATATTTATGTTTTTCTTTGGACTTCTTTCTCTTGCTGTTTCACGACTTGTCAGCATTACTAGATGTATATGTTCCCTAAGTCCAGACACTGTATGCTATATCCTCTACTTCCTTTTATGTCCCCACAGCAAGAACCACTCTGAAAAAATAACAACTTTTTACCATGGTTATGTTGGGATATGATTACAGGGATTGTTCACTTTTTACACTATATATATCTATATTGTTTGAATTAGAAAAAAAAACACATACATACATACATACAATTATCTATACCTAATATTTAAAAATTTAATGATAAATGTCCAATGCAAAAGAAAACAAACACAAGGAATATATACACATTTATATAATATACCTAGTTTTACCATTTGAATTCTTGCAGATTAAAAACAAAAGAGTTAAATGATGGAGGCATCTTAGTATTTTTCTATTTATAATAGTAATGGAAAAGGTTCTAAAATCTGGGAGAAACGTCTAAGACACAGAACTAAGAAAATATGAGGATATTAAGTGCCCAACACTTCATTTTAGAGACACAAAAGGAATGATTAAGGAGAATGAGAATTTAGATCACTGTCGGAAAGCGATGCAAAATGTACATGTAAACATGTATGCAAAACAAGCAATAAAACAATAATACAGGCTGGGCATGGTGGCTCACACCTGTAATCCCAGCACTTTGGGAGGCTGAGGCAGGTGGATCATGAGGTCAAGAGATGGAGACCATCCTGGCCAATACGGTGAAACCCTGTCTCCACTAAAAATACAGAAATTAACTGGGCAAGGTGGTGTGCACCTAGTCGAGAGGCTGAGGCAGGAGAATCACTTGAACCTGGGAGGCAGAGGTTGCAGTGAGCCCTGACTGCGTCTAAAAAAAAAAAATAATATATGTGAGAAAATCAAAGAAGTAAAAACATAATTTTTAGTTAGATTAGGGCCACCCTCCAAAATGTTAACACAAATACAGAAGGCATGTATTTGTATCAGTAACAGCCCAAAGAGAACTTATTATGACCAAATCGAAATGATTAAATCTTCATTCTTTTTGATTGATTATTTAGGTAGAAGTGTTCTTGAAGTCCTATAAACAAGGCTCTATTGGGAAAAGCAATTTTGCTTGGTAAACTTTGTGTTTGATAGTACAGTGACTTTCTATAGCTTACATTCAAACAAGCCATTTGGGAAATGTGTACTTTTTAAAAAACAAATTAGTTGAATAAAATAAGAAATGAAACTGATAATAGAAAAATACATTTAACTCTTAATGCTGTGATTGTGATTAAGGATAGCAAAGCATTACAAATCAGCTAGAATTTGGAACTGGAAAAGCCAGAAATTCAGCAGAGTTGAGAATTTTGACAAGGTAAGGGAATCAGTCATCAGGACTTTTTCTTTTTTCAGAAATAGCCATAAATAAAGTTCAAGATGAGCCAGTGAGGTCAGAAACTAAGCAACAAGCAAGCAGAAGTGAGTATAAATAGATGTGAGAAGTAAGTCTAATCATTGGGCCAGAAATTGGGCAAGCAAGGAGAAAAATAAGAGGGCAATTATTGGAGTTCAGGGCAAACAATGTGGACCTGGGGCACACAGGCTCCAAAAGAGGAAAGGAAGTAAATGGTCAGAACCTGGCAGGTGGTTGGGAACCAGGAAATTCACAATAGCCCAATGGGTAGAGTAAGTTGGACAACTTAATTCTGTGACAAGCTGTCTCCAGAAGTTTCTCCATTATTACAATAAAGAAATGTCATGAAGAAATCAGCATTTGTAGGTCTTGAGAGTAGAAATAGGAAGACACATCTGACCAGACATAGCTCATTGCCAGGTTTTCATCGTGTTAATCATTCAGCAGTTTTAAGTATAAAATTTTAAAATTGGTTCTCCATCCCTGTCTCTACCTCAAGTATGTCCTTACCTGTCACATCAGCCCTCTTCCTGGAAAGCTACCTAAGCTGTGTTTCATGTGTCTATGATCTGCAATTGCTTCATGTCTTCCAATTTGCTCATGCGCTTATTCCTACTCTGATTTCATTTGCCTGCCTATTTGGTTAAGTCCTCAAGCCCAGTTCAATGAGATATTTTTCTTGAACAACTGATTTCAACCATGATCCAATGAATACTACACACCTGTTCCTCAACAACATCTGAAGCAGAGTCTTTAACTTTCTGGGACCTTTGAACTCTTCTGGGAGTTTTTAGAAGAGCCCAGCAAAGCCTTCGACTGCCTATCAATGAAATTTTAGTCTGCTACTGTTAAAATCTTAAATCTCTATCTGAGTAAAAGATTCTCTCCCCCATCACCATCTGTGTGTATTGAGGGGTGGAGAGTGCTCATTCAGTATCTGCACTTTTACTCCCCTCCCCTTTCCCTTCTGGAAGCTGTGGCTCTTCCAGTATTGAGGGGAGGGAGGGTGGAGAAGAAAAGGGGAGTCCCTTTGCTTGGCTAGACTCTATCGAAATCCCCTTTGGCTGTCAATGCTTTTAATGCGGCAGGCAACCAAACACTGACTTTTTTGTAGGTCTATGTGGGAGTTTTTGGAAGAACCTGGCAAGGTCTTCTACTGCTGTCTCCTATCATATGAGATAGGCTTCTTAACAACCTCTTGTTCCTCATTCTAACTCTCTTCTCCGGAGCTGCACCCTGTAGTCTCCTGATAGGTGCTCTCACCTGGCTGGCAGCTACCTTCCCAGCTGTCTTACAAGGAAACTTAAGCATCTATGCCAAGCCACACGGTGGGGATGAAAAGATTACTCTCCTTCCACTCTTCTTCTCACTCTGGCTTCCCTCTCCATTTCTCTTTACTCTCCTAAATTAAAAACAGGTATTGGTCAACACATCTGCTGCCTATGCAGACATCAACAGGGTAGACAGAAACCTCAAATGTTTATGAAAAGGAGCGACTCTCTTGGGAACTCTGCTCTTGTTTTTTGATATGGAGTTTTGCTCTTGTCGCCCAGGCTGGAGTGCAGTGGCGCAATCTTGGCTCACTGCAACCTCCGCCTCCTGGGTTCTCCTGCCTCAGTCTCCCAGGTAGCTGGGATTACAGGCATGCGCCACCATGCCCGGCTGATTTTTTGTATTTTTAGTAGAGACAGGGTTTCCCCATGTTGGGCAGGCTGGTCTCGAACTCCTGACCTGAGGTGATCCACCCACCTTGGCCTCCCAAAGTGCTGGGATGGGAACTCTGCTCTTCTGGTTTGTGAGAAGTTTGTTCTTAATGTTTTTCTGAAAATGTTAAACTAACCTTCACTCCTGTATGATATTTTACCTCGATATACATTCTGGGAGAGTTATTGCATTAGTTCATTTTCATGTTGCTGATAAAGACATACCCAAGCCTGAGCAATTTACAAAACAAAGAGATTTATTGGACTTACAGTTCTGCATGGCTGGGGAGGCCTCACAATCATGGTGGAAGGCAAGGAGGAGCAAGTTAACCTTATGTGGATGGCGGCACTCAAAGAGAGGGCTTTTGCAGAGAAACTCCTGTTTTTTAAAACCATCAGATCTCATGAGGCCCATTCATTATCACAAGAACAGTACAGGAAAGACCCACCCCCATGATTCAATTATCTCCTACGGGGTTCCTCCCAGGACATGTGGGAGTTGTGAGAGTTACAATGCAAGATGAGATTTGGGTGGGGACACAGTCAAACCATATCAGTTATTTCCTTAAGAACTTTAAAGATGTTATTCCTTTTTCTCTTGGCCCATCTACAATTGCCAATACAAAGGTGGCTGTCAGGTGAAATTGTTTTTGTTTGTTTGTTTTATCCTCTCTGATAGCTACTGGGACTTCTCTTTGTCTTTTGGTGTCATGAAGTTTCTCAGTGACATGACTAGGGTAGATTTATTTTATGTCTTTTGTTTTTGGTACCTCTTTACCAAAGTCTTGGGAAGGAGATGAGATTCCTTGATGCTTTTGTGACACTTTCTGAGCTAGGTGAGTTGGTAGGAAGTAGTACCAGCATACCATTGGCAATAAAGCAGGATTCTGGCTTTATGTGGTGTCATAGTCCATTTGGGCTGCTACAACAAAGTACCATAGACTGGGCAGCTCATAAACAATAGAAACTTACTTCTCACAGTTCTGGAGGCTGAGAAGTGAAAGATCCAGGTGGAGGCAGTTTTGGCGTCTGGTGAGGGCTCACTTCCAGGTATCATAGATGGTGCCTTATAGCTGTGTCCTCACATGATACAAGGGGCAGAATAATTTCCTTGAGTCTACTATATTTTAAAAGGGTACTAACTCTATTTGTGTGGACTCTGCCTTATCTCCTAAAAGTTTTCTCCTCTTCATCCTATTACCTTAGTGGTCAGGATTTCAACATATGGATTTTGGGACAACATAAATATTCACACCATAGAACATGAGGGTTCAATTTCAGCTCCTTGCCTCACTCAGACCCAGCCACATCTCCTGTCCTTAAAACTCCATGCTTACACATTTCTGACTTATTTCTCGGTATGGTAATCCCCTGGGCCTAATATCTGTGTATTGTGTACTCACTCTACCTTTGAGTTCTCTATTTCTAGCACTGCATATTTCTTCTGTTTTTGTACTCAATTGTATATTAACATTGTTTCATATATTTGTCCAAGCATTCATACGCACAAAACCACGTACATACACACATAAACAGACATTTGAGGAGTGGGGTTGCATAATACAGGAAATCTAATCCAGTGGGTCTGAAGGACCTTGTCATGTGAATTTTGAAAAATGCTAACCAAATGAGTCTGCATTATGAACTGAATTTTGTCCTCCAAAAATGTGTATGTTGAAGCCCTAATCTCCAAAGTGACTGTTTGGAGATAGGGCCTATAGGGTAGTAATTAAGGTTAAATGACATCACAAGAGTGGGTCTTTAATCTGAAAGAACTGGCGTCTTTATAAGAAGAGGAGGAGATACCTCTCTCTCTCTCCATGCACTTGCACCAAGGAAAGGCCATGTGAGGACAGGGCAGAAGGTGGCCATTTGCAAGCCAGATAGAGAGACCTCACCAGAAAGCAATGCTGATGACACCATAATCTTGGACATCCGGCCTCCAGAACTGTGAGAAAATAAATGCCTGTTGTTTTAGCCACCAAGTCTATGGTATTTTATTACGGAAGCCTGAGAAGACTTCATAAGCAGTCTGGTAATACAGCCTGGTAATCAGTGCCCAACTCCATCCCTCTGCAACAGAATATCCTGAACTCTTAATAGCTGTAACTATAATGGGAGCCCCAAGTTTGAGCCACCAGAGAATATCATGTAAACCTATATTGCTATAAAACTGTACTCTATTTATTTACCTGGGCCTTGGATAACATTTTCTTTATCCTTTGCTCATCCTTCAGTTTCTTTAATCTGCCCATTTCAGTCCTTAGCCTCACTCAGTTCCAGCTAATGATCATAAGCAACAATTATATAAGGAATATTAAGACCGACATTTATGTGCCTGTGTCATCCACCCCTGAAACTTCAAATTTTACTCTTTCTTCACTTTTTTTTTTTTTTTTTTTTTTTTTTTTTTTTTTTTTTTACCTTTTTTCTGCCTCAGAGAGATGTTCCCTTTTCCATTCATGGTGAATTCTCTCTATATGTTCTAGATCTTACCTTCCTCTTAACTCTCCACTCACTCCCCAGAACTTTTCAGCTTTCCTCCCTTGACCCCTTTTCCTCTGACACCAACAATACAAAGGTCAAGAAATTGGCTTTCAGTGACTTTCTTTTGATGATTGGTGAATTGGCTTCATTCCATTGTTTCTATCTGAAAGATAAAAAGAATTGACCCTGGAAGAAGTTCGTCAGGTCATCAGAATAAAGGATGAAGGCTGTGGGTATAAATTTAGAATTCATCATCAGGGAGGTGATAGTTCATTTGTTTATTCATTCATTTGGGACAAATCTTTATTTCAAGTGCCCATTATATGCCAGTTTCAGTTAGGCATGGCATGTGTATTGGTCCATTGTCACACTGCTAATAAAGACATACACGAGACTGGGTAATTTATAAAGAAAAGAGATCTAATTGACTCACAGTTCAGCATGGCTGGGAAGGCTTCAGGATACTTATGATCATGGCAGAAAGGGAAGCAAAGACGTCCTTCTTCACATGGTGGCAGGTAGAGAAAAATGAGAACTGAGCAAAGTGGAAAGCCCCTTATAAAACCATCAGATCTCATGAAAACTTACTATCAAGAGAATAGCATAGGGGGAACTGCTCCCATAATTCAATTACCTCCCACTGGGTCCCTCCCACAACACGTGGGGATTATGGAAACTACAATTCAAGATGAGATTTGGGTGGGGACACTTATATCAGCATGTAATAAGTGATTAATAAGTTTCTTTGTATAAATAAATAGATGAACCATCCCCTTATTGCCAATGCCTTCTAAAAAGACATTTTGTTTTCCTACCTTATAACAGAGGAGGGATACAGAAAATGTGTTGCGACAGAATCAGCTAAAGGGACTGTCAAAAATGCAGATCTGCTGGCTCTAGTCCAGACTCCATCAGAAGCTCCGGGAGTGGGACCCAGGAATCTGCATTGGTAAACTCATAAAGGTGATTATTTTGTGTACCCTCAAAAGTGGAGTTTTGAAGAAAAATGGGCAACAATGAAAAATTATATAAAAGTATAAGCAATTAGAGAACCACAAATGTGAGAGAATCCTGTTGATGTTCTCATTGATATCATACACCAGGGATGGTTGAGCCTGGATCCTTGATGGCTATGTTTAATAGCTGAATCAACCATACCATAATTTAAAGAATAATAAACTGGTATTCATTAAAGCCACTACTAGTTTAGCTTTTGGTTACTTGCAGCCAAAAGCATGTCTTACTGATTCAGATTAAGTTTTACTTGCCAGGAAGAGGCTTAGACTTTATCAGTCAAATTATGTGATCATTAGAGACTAAATTTGGTGCACTTTGAAAGTATCACAAATAGTGTCTGTCTCACAGGATGCAAAAAATAATAATTCTAAGATAATAATGTACTTGACCAAATGACACAGTTTGCATGTTGTCCCCTCCAAATCTCAAGTTGAATTGTAATTCCTGATGTTGGAGTTGTGGCCTGGTGGGAAGTAATTGGGTCATGGGGGCAGATCTCCATGGCTTGGTGCTGTCCTCACAGCAGAAAATACTCATGAGATCTGGTTGTTTAAATGTGTGTGACACCTCCTCTGCTTGTCACTCCTGCTCTTGTCATATGACATATCTGCTCCTGTCTCATCTTCTGCTATGAATAAAAGTTCCCTGAGGCCTCTGCAGAAGCTGAGCAGATACTGGTGCTATACTTCCTGTACAGCCTGCAGACTTGTGAGCCAATTAAACTTACCCAGTCTTTGGCATGCCTTCAAAACAAAGCAAGGACAAGCTAACACAGAAAATTGGTACTGAGAAGTAGAGCATTGTTACAGAGATACCTGAAAATGTGGAAGTAGGTTTGGAATAGGGTAATGGGCAGAGGTTGGAAGAGTTTGGAGAGCTCAGAAGAAGACAGGAAGATGAGGGAAAGTTTGGAACTTCTCTAGAGACTGGTTAAATGGTTATGATTCTGATAGTGATATGAACAGTGAAGTACAGGCTAACTAGGTCTTGGATGCAAATGAGAAATTATTGGGAACTGGAGCAAAAGTCATCCATATTATGCCTTAGCAAAGAACCTGGCTGAATTCTCTTCATGTCCTAGTATGTGGAAGTTTGAACTAAAAAGTAATGACTTAGGGTATCTGGTGGAAGAAATTTCTAAGCAGCAAAGCATTCGAGAAATTATTTGGTTGCTTCTAACAGCCTATCCTTGGGTGCAGGAGCAAATAAATGACTTAAAGTTGGAAGTTATATCGAAAAGGGAAGTAGAGCATAAAAGTTTAGAAAATTTGCAGCCTAGCTATGTGGCAAAGTAAAAGAAGAGAGGAATTCAAGGAGGCTGGGGAGCAACCACTTGATAGAGTTATTAGCATGACTAAAAGGGAGCCAAATGCTAATAGCCAAGACAATTGGAAAAAGGCCTCAAAGGCATTTCAGAGATCTTGGAGGAAACCCCTCCCATCACAGGCCCAGAGGTCTAGGAAGAAAGAATGGTTTTATGGGCCAGAGCCAGGGTTTTGCTGCACTGTGCAGCCCTGGAACACTGCCCCCTGCATCCTGGCTGCTCCAGCTCCAGCCTTGGCTCAAAGGGACCCAGATAGAGTTCAGACCACTGCTTCAAAGGGTATAAGCCTTCCACGATAAGCCTTGGCAGCTTCCATGTGGTGTTAAGCCTGTTGGTACACAGAATGAAAGAGTGAAGGAGGTTTGGCAGCCTCCACCTAGATTTTAGAGGATGTATGAGAAAGCTTGCGTGCACAGGAAGAAGCCTGACACAGGGGCAGAGCCCTCAAGAACTTCTACTAGGGCAGTGCCAAGGGGAAATGTGGGATCTGACTCCCTATACAGAGTACCCACTGGGGAACTACCTAGTATAGCTGTGGGAAGGTGGCCATCATCCTCCAGACCCCAGAATGGTAGATCCACTGGCAGCTTGCACCCTGCACCTGGAAAAGTCACAAGCACTCAATTCCAACTCGTGAGAACAGCCATGGTGGCTGAACCCTGCAAAGCCACAGGGGTGGAGTTGCCCAATGCTTTGAGAGCCCAACCCTTGTGCCAGTATGCCCTAAATGCAGGGCATGGACTCAAAGGAATTGTTTTGAAGTTTTAAGATTTAATGACTGCCCTGTTAGATTTCATTGTGTGGATCCTGTAACCCCATTCTTATGGCTGGTTTCTCCCTTTACAAATGGGAGTGTTTACCCAATGCCTATACCCCCACTGTATCTTGAAAGAAAATAACTTGTTTTGATTTTACACGCTCATAGGTGGAAGGAACTCATCTCTAGATGAGCTTTTGGCTTGGGACTTTTAATTGAGCTCATGCTGGAATGAGTTATGACTTTGGTTGACTATTGGCAATAGATGAATATATTTTGCAGTGTCAGAAGACCATGAGATTTGAAGGGTCAGGGTGGAATGATATAGTTTGAATACCGTCCCCTCTAAATCTCATGTTGAATTGTAATCTCCAGTTGTTGGGGGTGGGGCCTGTGGGACACGATTGGGTCATGGGGGCAGATCCCTCATAGGTTGGTGCTGTCCTCCCAATAGTGTGTACTCAAGAGATCTGGTTGTTTAAAGGCATGTAGCATCTCTCCTTCCTCCTGCTCTGGCCATGTGATGTGCTTGCTCCTGCTTCACCTTCTACCATGAGTAAAAGCTCCCTGAGGCCTCCCCAGAAGCTGAGCATATTCCAGTGCCATGCTTTTACAGGCTACAGAACTGTCAGCCAATTAAATCTCTTTTCTTTTTAAATTATCCTGCCTCAGAAACTTCCTTATAGCAACACAAGAATGGCCTAATACATCAACAAGTAAAAATGAGTAAAATTTGCTGTTGTTGTTATATCTTCTTGGTAATAAAGAGAATGTTTATGAATAATAATTATGACATTTATAGAGCATATACTACACATCAAGCACTATGTTAAGAACTTTATATAAATATCTCACCCAAACCTCATAACCCTATATCATAACTATTATTGATGATTATGATATATCATAACTCACCACTATTAGTGAGAAAATTCACGAGTGCCACTTAGGGAGGTGAGGGATATCAAAGGTAGTAAACACGTTTCTTGAATAATAATAAAAGGATAGAAAAATAAATGTGGTAAACTTGGTAGTTCCCAGGCACATTTCCTGGCTTTACTACTGCGGATCTTTTGCATTAATTTAAATCCTGTATCTCTTTCATGGCACAAATCAAGTCCAAATACTCCTTAGAAAAACTTCCTCAACATTTAGGTATGAGCTATATCTTTTTCGCTTCTCTGAAATTTAGATTTAGAACCATACTATGTGGGTTAGAACATTTGGGGTCAAAAAAATGTGTTATACTAGAAGAGTACATTGTATGTAGGCACTAATAATTCCTGTCAAATGATAACATCTAACCACTTTGCATTTTTCACCTATAAAAATTTTTCCATCATGTGAGTTGAAATTCTTATTTTAGGCTTACATATAATTATACTCCATTTAATTCAGCAAATGTAATTAATTTGTTACTAATAGATAACAGTTCTCTGTGGGTTTCAGCTAAGTAATCTTTCTCTTGACACCACTCTCTGGTGAGTCAGGTTAATAGAAATTTGAGAACATATACAACTATTTTAAATGAAAAATTTAATATCCTCCTCCCCTGCCTCCCTGTATGCATCAGTTCTCTTTAGGATTCTGTAATGATCAGGACTGACACATTCACATATGTAAAATGTGTTTATGAGGAAAGAATGTTTTATAAAATACACTGCAGTTGATATGTATTTATTTTGTCCCATTGCTAGATGCATGTGACAGAATAAAGTTGTTTCTCTTTAAACTTACACTGAGGATTTTAGAAAACTGTCTTCATGTGTTATATACCTTGAATCGATCAACTTTTCAGCAAATATCTCAGTTGTTTAGATTTACTCCATGAAAAAGAGCGTAACTTAAAAATACCAAATATATTATTTTGAATCTGCAGCCTCTCTTTAAAGTTAACATCCCAAATAGTAACTTGTCATAGGGTTTAAACACTTGTTTTGTTTTGTTTTTGAGACTAAGACTCGCTCTGTCGCCTGGCTGGAGTGTAGTGGTGTGATCTCGGCTCACTGTAACCTTGGACTCCCTGGTTCAAGCGATTCTCCTGCCTCAGCCTCCTGAGTAGCTGGGATTACAGGCATGCACCACCACGCCCAGCTAATTTTTGTATTTTTAGTAGAGACGGGGTTTCACTATGTTGGCCAGGATGGTCTCGATATCCGGACCTCGTGATCTGCTTGCCTCAGTCTCCCAAAGTGCTGGGCTTACAGACGTGAGCCACCGCGCCTAACTGGATATAAATTATTTTATAAGTTTTGCATTGTAGCTAAAATGCATATTAAAAGAACTTTAAAATATTATTTCCTAAGTAAATTGTATTATTATATTGTTCCTTATGCATAGATATATCTCTAGATCAGTTAAATCCATGGGATAAGTTAGGTCTAAGATTAAGAGGATACTGTTATATACAGTGGCATCTTTGATTTCAGATAGTTCAATTTTTTTTCAAGGAAACAGTAAGCAATGCAATATTTTCTTGATTTTACATTGAAAATATGTATGAAAGAGGTTTTAGTACTAAGTCTGTAGAGAAAGAAATTGAATTCCTTAATGTAATGTGAACAGTTATTTCTACATTGCTTTCACCCTTTATTTTCTATTTGAAGAATAAAATATAAAACCAAACTACAGTACAATTTTCTTGACTATGACAGTAAAAGTTTGTCATTGCATGTGACTCACATTTCATTAAAATGCATACAAATATGTCCTGGGATACACACACACACACACGTTTTCATTTACGGATATACATGAATATATATTCCGTATGTTTCAATTTATAGATTTATCGATATAAATGAAAACTTAATTGAATCATGTTCTTAAATAAAGATGCTCAATCATTGTTTCATGACCACAACACTTTACGAGCATTTATTTTATAATCCGGAAATGGAACAAACCCACAAAGTGAACAGATTCTAGTTTAATCTATTACCCATTTTGCTAGTGTACTATAGAAATGATTCATATATTACTTTAATGTCAAGTTCTTGATTACAATAGAAACATAATTCAACTTCTATTGTGACTTCCTTGGAGGAAAAGTTGGAAAAAAGCCAGTGATTCTTAAATGTCTCTGACTCGTTTTGAAAGATATTTTAGGGGAAAATAATACTGAAACTTAGATGAAATTTAGGTTATTCTTCTGTTAAAAAGATTTGAAATAATGTCAGGAAGGGCTATTTATTGTACCACATTAACCAATCCTCTATCACTGATTGAAGAGAGGAAAAATGCTATCCTGTCAAATGTTCGTTCATTTTGCACATCAAGGGCACAGCTCAGAAGGCTGGTAACGTCTAGCCTAGTGAGACACATAAACTGATTAAAAAAAAATTATTTACAACAGCATTGATTTAGATTTATTCACTTTTAAACTTCTTTTACACATTTTCTGTCAAAGCTTTTAAAATATTTTAAAACAAATGCTATCATCATTTGAACATAATATCATACTTCCTATTGCCTGTATGCTTTTGAGGAAGCTATACAAATATTAATTTCCCAGTTCTGGAATTAAGAGAAAGAATATTGCAGGACTTATCTTTTTGTTCTGATTAAGTGATACTGAAAATAACACTGACAAGGTCTCTGGGCCAGTGGCGACGGTGAGTTCAAATAAAGATTAGATGAAGATGAAGCGCGGTATCTAAGATACACATCTTTACTGTGTATATGTGTGTACAAGGAGGAAAACCTGCTTTTTTTTTTGTTTTAAGTAGATGTTACGAAGGATGATTTTCTTTGTTTTTCAACTTGCAAAATCTCTTGAAGGTTGGAGCAGAGCCGCCGGTTACCTTTGAGCATCGAAATACCGCAAGTTATCCCGTTTCTTTTTCCCCTCAGGAAAGATGGGTGCAGGGTTGAGATGTTACAAGAGCATTAAGAGAGAGCCATCAGCTTGGTATAGTAGAAAAAGCAAACCCAAAATGAAAACACCCGGATTTTAAGCGCGGATCCTGTGAGGCCGGTTTGCACTGGCCGAACGCCTGCGTTAACCCTTTGGGCGCTGCAGCCGGGATCCCCGGTGTTTGCGGACCCAACCGGCAGGAACAGAGGTGGGGTGCCCCGCGCCCGCATGGGGAGTGAGCTCTCTTCCCCAAAGAGGGAGCGAGCCGGGCAGCACTTTTGTCGTCCGGTGCGTGCGTCACGGCCCGGGACAGGCGTCGAGTCCGTTTTGGAGTGGGGGCAGAGACGCGGCGAGGAGCCGCTCAAATGTCCGCTGACTGGGGGTTCGCCTTAATCTGTCCTCGCCAGGAGCGCTCGCCCTAGCCCTCCCGCTGGCTCACTCCTGGGCCCTGGAGGGGCACGGGCCCGGGGGCGGTTCGGGAGGGGGCCCAGGTGAAGGGCGCCCGCACTTCTCCTGCGGCAATCATTGCTCTCCTGCCTCCACATGTCGCGGCAGCCACCCGGCCCCGCGCCGAAACAGCAGCTGTGACTGACGGAGTCACCTCCCCGCGCGCCTGAGCCACCCCCTCCTCCCCCGCCGCTCCCTCCCGCACCAACACGTCATGGAAACACGGACGTCAGAGCCACTCAGCCAATCGCAGGCTGCGGCAGGAGGGAAGGGGCGCGCTGGAGGGGGCGGGGGCAGCAGCTAGCCGAGGCGCTCAGGGGAAGGAAGAGAAGGAGGGGCGTGCGGAGGCGCAAGTCCCCACCCCCGCCCCTCAGTCCGGCCACCCTTTCCCGACCGCGCGGCAAGTTCTAATCGCCAGGCGCGCGCTCGCCAGCCGGGGGCGCGCTCGCCGGGTCCTCCCCTTAAACGCCCTCCCAGTGCCGCTCCGCTCCCAGTCCCGGTCCGAGCCGCGCTTCCTCCGCGCGCGCGCGCGCACCCGCCCGCCCCCAGGGTCCCCGCGAACCGCGTCACGTGACCGCGCCCAGCCAAGGCGGCAGCGGCGGCGGCGCGAGCTTCGGCGGCGG
>NW_016804447.1:922180-954349 GCF_001698545.2 Rhinopithecus bieti | reverse complement strand
CGCCCGCCAGCGGCGGGGGCGGCGGGGCAGGTCACCTGCGGGGGAGGCCGGGCGGAGCACGGAGGTCTGGCGTCGCGGCAGGGGTCCTGATAGCTGGGTGCTCGGCGGGTTGCGCCGGATTCGGGAGAAGCTGGCGGGGGCGGCCGGGGCCCCTCGCAGGTTGCCTCTTGCCGGGAGATTGTAAAGGTGAGCGGGTTTCTCGCCGTGCACCGCAGCCGTGCACCTCAGCGCCGGGTCAGTCCAGGAGTCGCTGCTCCAGGCTCGAGGGATGGGGCTCGTTGGGGCTTCTGGTCTACACCCGCATGTCTTCGGCTTCACGGAGCCGTCTCGGCCGCGCCACGGCCCATCCCGCCACCGGTCGCCCCCGCCACGGCGCGTGGTGACCTTGAGGGCACCGTGCCCGGCACTCCCTTTCCCCGCGCCTCGGGAGGGTCACCCCTCTAATCCTTGGCCTCGGCCCCCCAGACGCACTGCGGGAGGAGAGCGGGGCCCCCAGTCGGCCCCTGGCCCGGGTGGTTGATTGTTGGCGTGTCAGGACGGTGATTCCCCGGGAGTTGGAGAGCCGCCTGGTCTTTCTCCTCACGCCTTCCGTCTGGCCCCCCAGGATGTTCACATTTGCTTCCGATTCGTGTTTATTCACTTAGTTTAAGAGAAAAAAGCCTGCGCCCTCACCTCCCTTTTCGGGGAAGGAGTCTGGAGGAGGACTGCGTTCCAGTGGCAGGGGTGTGGGGTGGGTGGTGTGCTCTCTTTATCCCATCCTGCGGGAGAATCCTGTGGCTAAGCTGGTTAGCGACCCCTGGTTCTGCGCCGCGGTCACCAGCCAGGTTGGTCTCTGTGCGCATTTCATTCACCAGTTTTCTGCGGGACTGGCAGCGCTGGGAGTGCTCGCACCCTGTGCGGTGCTTGGCGCGGAGGGGAGGGCAGGGCGTCCGGGTGGGCTAAGGGGGTCTGCCGATACTTGGAGGGCTCGACCCTCCTCGATAGGCTGGTATTTACCTTTTCCTTGGGTTAGAGCGCTGCAAACAGCCACCTTTCGCTTCTGTGCCCGCTACTTTTCTTGGTTTATTAATAATCTAATGGCTTCTGTTGGTATCGATTGCTGTTCGTGATAAATTAGCTACATAGATTTTTTTCATACGTGTGTAGGTATATGCATATATCTGAACTTGTCTGCTTTTCAACATGGAAGGCTTTGTTGTGTTTAACCTCCCCCACCTGAGGACAGTCTTATTTTAAAATAAGGCTCTTGTTCAGCGTGGGTGTATTTTATAATAAGAAGTACTTGTAAGGGCCTGGTTTGTATGAGGTTCTCATCTGGCAGAGGGTGTGTAACCCTTTGGATGGTGGCCCACGTGAGTGAATGGAGGGCCTTCACCACTTGCCCCGATGCCAGCCTTCCTGAGACTCCCTGTCCTTGTGTGTGGCAGGGGCGGATTGGGGGAATTAAGAGGGATTGGAGGAGAATCTGCTTTTGTACTTGTGCGTTTCAAAACCTCCCCTCTTTTCTTTATCCTCCTGGTGAGTTCAAATTTGAGGTAAATAGAAACATTTCTTTTTAAAATTGGGAACCTTTGATAGCTAGTATATAAAATGGGCTTATTTAGCTGTGATTTCAGGAGGGCGTTTTAGTTTTTACCTTGCTTTAAGATAAGACAGTTAAATTGCTGTAATTAAGGGTGGATCTCTGTCCTGATTTTGGCTTGGGTGTAACTGCAAAGATCTTTGAAAAGTAACTGTTATTTCCTACCATATAGTCTGCAAAAGTGAGTCACATTCGGGTGAGTTGAGGACAGAGCGCCACCTTTAATTTAAAATTTCGTGATTTTCTTTTATTAAAATGGTGAAAAATCGGGGTACACCTTCTTGATTTTTATCGCAGCTGTCATTATTGGCATCCCCATTTTGACGTATAAGGGGGCATTGTCTTCATTTTTCTGTATCCTCTCTCATTTCTCACTCTTGAGAGAAATTTCTGCAATTGTATGGGAAATCGTATTTTTTAGTTGAAGCTTAGGATTTTGGCATTCTGAGATGAGATGAGAAACTAGTTTTGATTTGTGTTCATAATAATATTGATGATCTGGATCTTCTTGGTAAAAGAAGGAAAGTAAAAGCTGCTTTTAATAGGTGGTTTAAACTAGCCATTGCCACCAAATAAAGGTACCTACCAGCATGACAGTGGCTTTACAATTTTTTTTTTTTTTGGTTCTAGGCCTATTAACAGATTCTGAAATAAACACGCAGGATCAGTTATAGTAATTCTTTTTTGTTGTCTTCCAACAACTTACCTTTTGTGATTTTACTGTTTTGCAGTTGCTTGTTCTTAAATAATGCAAATGAACACTTCGAGCAGGTGTACTTATATTCAAAGTTTAATAAAGACCGTGTTAGAAAAAGTGGTTTGTGTACATTGGTGCTCTCAGGTGCATCTCATGTAAAAATAAATGGAGATTTTAATACTTTGAAAACAAATACTGTAGTGACAGCTGAGATTTCTTTCCCTTTGCTTTGCTTCCCAAATCATAAATATGAGGAACGCTGTCCCTTTAGGCACAGGCTCCTTTTTTGATGTAACATGAGAAGAAGAATTTAGCTCCCAAGTAATTAATTAAGATATGGATATTATTACGTATAGTCTTACAAACCACAAAATGTTATTGCCCTTCTATCTGCATTTAAGTTTTCATTCAACACTTGTAATTTCTCTATAGACAATGTAAAGCATTGGCCATTGAGCTGTAGATATTATCATTAAACTAAAATTAGCCAAAAAATCTGTTTGAAATGAAGGGTGTTTTATGCCCTTACAGCTATGTGTTCTCTGTCAAACTATGGAATATGGCCCCAGGATAAAGGACATTATTTGAGCTATTAGAGTGATGCATGCAGAGTAATTATATGTTGTTATATATACTTTGATGGAATCCTTGATTTTAGAGTGAGATTTACTAATTTCCTTTGTCAGGCATGTTAACTTCATTTCAGATGAAACAGTCTCTTACCATGGGAAATGAGTTTTAAAAGGAACGGCCACTTACATATATTGGTCTTTTGTAAAACTGAACAAAATAAAATTTGCTTTTTTTCTCTTACATTTTACACATGAATACAGCAAAATTGATGTTTTCACTTTTTTACTCTGGAATTTTGTAATGAATGAGCAAAAAACAGTAAAAGGATTGAGGATTAGAAAGCAGAAACAAAGATTTAAGTTTTTGCATCTCGGGCAATAGTATTGACTAGTTGGAAGGGAATAATTATTTTCTAGTAGCTGTCATGATACGTAATAAAGGTACTAATAGTAGCTTATTGGGGACTATGTAGAATCTGAGGTGACATTGCAGGGAAAATAACAATAGTTATGGGAATAATTTTCATAAAGATAAATAACTTTAAAAAATTCACTTTTTAGCTTTTAGAAATGTTATCTATACATACCACATATATTATTGTCTTGTTAAAAATTTTTATTATAGAAATTATCAAACATGAGAAAGTAGAGAGAATGATATACTTACTGGTCAGTTTTGACAATTACCAACTCTCGTGGTCCATCAAATTTCATTTATATCTTAACACAAGAAATGGATCTGTTATAAATGGGGACATAGGACAGGTAATCAGATCGAATTTTTATATTTGTAATTTTCAGAATACTATATACTCAGTAGCGTCCAGTATCTAATTAAATCTGAACGGTCAGTTTTTATGTTGTTCATTGATTGTTTAGTGGCATATACGTTTTACTTTTTCTGGTGATAGTTTGTGTATTTTACAGCAGGTACCCAAAGATAGTGTCTCTCAAATTTTGCTGTCTTCAGAAATCACAGGCATTATTATTAACTACTTCACAGTTTTCAGAATGTATTTACATATGACCTCATTTGATTCTCACAATAATCCTGTGTGGTGAGTAAGGTAGACAGTTGTACTTTTTTTCTGGTAGGTAAAGTGATTTGTCTAGGCCCTAAGGTCATATAGCTAGCAGCTTTTTTAGCCCAAACTGGACTTTAGGTGGCTTCTAGATTTTGCTCATTGCTTTTCTCATTATACATGTTTATGTAAGTTTATGAAAGTTATGTGTGGAAAATCAGTTTTGATCAGAGTAAATTCAGTAGAGAAATATGAATAGGTTTGTTTGTGTTGAGCTTTATAAATTTAATCATTACTTATATTTGGTGTAATGCAGACAGTTTGTATTTTGATTTACTTAACAACTGAGTGAATGTGAACATATCTGAAATACTATATTTTAATATTGTGGAATTTTTTTTAAGTTCAAAGAACTGTTGATCTAGGGGTGTCTTAAATCTTGGATAAAATAAAATGTACTATACTAAAGGTTTGTTCTTTAAATTTCTGCTGTAACTTTTATGCACTTGTATTTATGCTATAACATGTTTATTACCTAAATCTCTTTGAAATACTGATTTGTTCTGTAATGAAATTTAGTTTAAAAAGTTCCAAATGAGGAGGTTTTAGTTCCTGAAATCCAAAGCCTGGTTATAAATCTCGCAAGAAAGGTGTGGTTCTCCGGCATTAGTGTGCATGAAGATTCACCTGGGGGAGTTACTGAAAGTGCAGATTCCTTGGGGTTGCCCCTGGAATTTTGATTCAGCAGATTTGGGGTGGGGCCAAATGCTGGAGTATGCATTTTGAGAAACATTGACATTGCATTTATAACTAAGTTAAAGTTACATGGTAGAGATATCTAAATCAGTAGCAAAGTTTGATTTGTTGATGTAGGTGGTTTTTGTGACAATCCTAGAACTGATAAATTGAAAATATTTCTGTTATCTTTGTATGCACAGTCTTTCAGAAGATCCATCTGTGGTTAAGTTACTTATTAAGCACTGTAAACTCTTAGAGAATGTTCTTTTATTTTCACCTCTTAATGTCTGCTATTTTCAAATGACTTGGACACCAGAGTTTATATTAAAAAAGAATGCATGCTGTATCCTTACAGTAGTGTGTATTTATCCTTTAGTCTAGCTCTTTGTTAGAAGAAGAGATTCGATATTCCTTCAGACTAAAAGGACGTAAGTTAGTGGATAGATAGCTCTCTTTAATTTTGGTTAACAAGCAGTTGATCTTTCAAAAAGAGCAGGTAGATTTTCCAAGAATATTAGTGATAGCATACTAATTGACAATTTACTATTTTATGCATTAAAACAGAAGTTACTGCTGTCTCACTTAAATGTTAAATAACAGTTTGTGTAGTTCACCAGTCTACTCTGACTTTTGGAACTGTTTTATCGAATACTATATACCACGTGAATTACTTGCCTTTAATAATTTTCCTCTTTAAGACCAGTTTTGAAATGCAGTTGTTTTTTGCTTCATTTATAACAATATAGTACATAGCCTGTATCTACATTTAAAATATATTTTATAATAAAATTAATTTCAAAGCAGGTTCATCTCAAGATTGTTGTGAACCTGATTTTGTTTGTTCCAAAATTTAGTCTTGTTGGTTAAACCTTAAGGTATATTTAGGAATCATAGGTTGTAATTTACTAAAGCTTATGTAATCTAAATTAATAAATATTTTTGGTAGAGAGGTCCAAATAAACTATAGGCACATTTCCATTTTTTTTGAAAGCGATTTTCTATTACATTTTCCCAGGACAGTGTTAGCTATTCCAAGTAGTATGTGGTGTTTTAGTTACCTTTTTGGTAAGAATATTTGGTATTTCTAAGTACAGTAACTTCCAACAATATGGTTTCTTAAAATATGGGATACCTGCTTTTGTATAAATATTACTGTCACCTGGGCCTCTGAGGGAACAAATAAAGGTAGTTTTGAATGGACCAATGCTTGCTTACACTGTGAAATCTGAGATTACACTGCCTAACTGTAAACTGGCATGACTACTGTACAGACCTGATAAATTTAGGAGTCAAACTTATGTTTTCTGAAAAAATAGGTCTTAAAGAAGATTTGACTGTTTAACTTAAAAGATGCTTTTTAAATAATTTTTTATTAGAAATGTGGATCTGTTATTCATTATATTAACCCTGTGAGTGAGTTCTCTCTCAGGAGGATTTTAAATAATAATCTTATACTCTCAAAACTCTCAGATCTGCTGCTTTAATCTACCTTTCATATTTGTGCCAGAATTTTCTTTTGTTTTTCAATAACCTATTTTAAACCACAGTTTCTTCACTAAAACTTTCATTGGTTTTTTATTTTTCTCTTTATCAAAACACAACTTGACTCTGAAGGCCTTTTATAAAGTAGCTCAGTGTTTTCTAAAGTGTGTTTTAGAATGCTGGCCCAAAAAAATACTAATAGGGATTTCCTGGGGGAGAGAGGCAAAACCACACTCCAGGATATACTGGTTTATGCAGTTTGGAACTTCTCTGGTACTTTAATATGCTAATAAGGACTGAATCTAAATGTGTTTAGTGTTTTGTCTTCTCATTTCACAAAACTCCCCTTAGTGGAACATCTCACCTTGTTAACTTTGTGTACCAGGATCACTGTTTTGCACAATTCCAGGGGTGAGGTTCACATAGAACACAAAATGAATTGTGTTTTATGGAGTTGAGAGCTGCGCTGCATACTATAGTATCGCTGAGTATCCACTGTGTGACTGACTGTCTTAGAGTTTGGCGGTCCCTCATCCTTTTGTTGTGAATGTATATGTGTTTTTCCTCTCACCTGAGAGGACCCTTAGGGGCCGGATGCTGTGCTTGATGCCTATAAGTCCCAGCACTTTGGGAGGCTGGGGCAGGAGGTTCACTTGAGGCCAGGAGTTCGAGTAGTGAAGAAAATAAAAAGAAATCTGAAGTTAGAGTTGAATGGAATCAGCAAAAGTGAAATGGGCTAGATTAGTAAGTTGTTTTTCTACTGGGACACTCGTGGATGATCCTGGCATATACTGCATGCTCCCTTGCGAATGTCTAGATTTTTTAAATACCTCTAATACAAAGATTTTTAATTTCTTTGCTACACTTCTGTCCTTTTCTTTTCTATTCATGCTCAAAAGCAAGTAAGTGCTACAACTACTCTTTTTTGTTTGCTTAAAAAGTGACTCATGAACTTAGAAGGTATTTAAGTGTGGACAATCCTGACAACTAATACTGTAGTGGAGAACTACTGAGTTAAAGGGTACCAGTGCAAATAGAGGGCTGAAAGCAAGGAAGGTCAGTCAGTGAATGGGAAAGAAATCTGACAAAGCCTGGGAAACGAAGCTCCTCTAGCATCAAACCGTCTGCATGTTGAGTCTCAGAAAAACAAGGATTCGCCAGTCAACCCTTTTCTGCTTGTACAGTGGATTTTATGTTACCCTGTCTTTGGCCAAGCACGGTGGTGCATGCCTGTAATCCCAGCCCTTTGGGAGACTGAGGCAGGAGGCTCCTGCTTGACCACAGGAGTTTGAGACCAGCCAGGGCAACATGACGAAAGCTCGTCTCTACCAAAAAAAAAAATAATAATAATAATTGACCAGGCATGGTGTCGCATCCTAGCTGCTTGAGAGGCTGAGGTAGTAGGATCGCTTGATTCCAGGCAGTAGAGGTTGCAGTGAACTGAGATTGTGCCATAGCACTGCAGCCTGGGCGACAGAGGGAGACCCTGTCTCAAAAAATAGGTGACCCTGCCTTTGAGCTTAAGCACTGCTGTTTTTATGTACATCATTTAATGCTGGAACTTGATCACCTCCGGCCCTCCTGCTGACAGCATTCCTTTTGCTGGAAATACCCACCTTTCTCAGAACCTGTGTCTCCTTTGGTTTTGGTTTTTACACTGTGATATGTTAAGGACTCACCAGATTTAAATGTGAAATTTATCTTCACCACTAAAAAACCCATTTGTCTTGGATAAATCACTTGGTTTCTTTGTTAACTCCTCAGAAAGTACAAAGTCGGGGGTTTTGATTTTTCTCTCTTGGAAATTTGGCTTTTAACAAACTTTGTATAGCAAAACAGGTTACCCCTGCCCCAAACTTTCAACCATTTGTTTTTTTATTGTTAGGTTTGCCTTCCAATTTTGTCTTTTAACTACTTTGTCACCATTTTGACGTTTCATCTGTGATATGCTGTGTTTGATTTATGAAGATAAATACTTTTATTGAAAAGCTAAATTAAGATTTCATTTAAACAAGTGGCATATTACTGGCATTTAACTCTGCTACTTGCCAAACATATACTAAAATGAGAATAAGAGAATTCTTTTTTTAAAAAGCTGTAAATCCACAAGGAAGAAGAGAAACCCACACCAAAATTTTAGAAGCAGTCAACTTAGTAGACTCATAAAGCCGAACTCTAAGTAATAGAAAAGCCCAGAAACAAGTCAGTTTATAGAATTCCCTCTGAGAGGTCAGAGCTGGGAAAACATGGTACCTCTGGTGAAGAGGGGACAGGGGGGCAAAATGGGAGGACTGGTTGAAATTTTAGGAATTTGATATCCAGATGTCTTTCCCTCTCTCTAGCTCTGTGATCTCTTTTCCTTCACCCTTGCAGAAGGCTGGAAGCTTACTTTCTGGAGAAGGCTATACACACTGGTAACACAGTTGAAAACCAGGGTACCACACTCAAAACTGAGTGTTTATATATTTATGCTAAGATCACCAGTCTTCTTCCCTCACCCAGCTTTCAGAATTCTGGCCAGAATCCAAGTGTCTTGTCTTACCTAACCTGACCAGCTCAAGGTAAAAGACCTCAAGAATCGGACATTGGCTGTGTCTGTCTCCAAAGAAAATGTCCCAGTCAGATCACCCTACTGTGAAACCCATATTGAATCCAGAACTTCTGTTTAGCTTATTTGTGTCCTTTTTTCTCATAATTGAACAAATTTGTTATAGTCTTATTGATATGTAATTGACATAGAAGAAACTTTACACTTAAAGTGAAAAACTTGAGTTCCGAGGCATGTATATATTCTATAGTCGCCACCACAGTCAGGTAATCATTCCCCTAAATTTTTTGTGCCTCCTTATCTGCCTTCCCTTCCGCTCCCTCAGCTCCCCCTTTCCTCAGGCAGCCCCTGATCTGCTTTCTGTCACTATAGAATAATTTGACTTTTCTGGAGTTTTATGTACATGGAATCATACAGTGTGTATTCTTTTCTGGTCTGACATTCACTCACCGTAATTGAGGTTCATCCATGTTGTGTATATTAATAGTTCTTGTTATTGCTGATGAGGATTCACTGTATAGATACACCACAATTTGTCCATTCACCTGTTGATGGACATTTTGGTTCCAATAACGTACAGTCTCTTCCTATTATCGGGTAATTTCTTTATATATTCTTGATAAAAGTACTTTAGGAAGCATTTGTGTTTGTGCTGGGCATGGGAAGAAGAATGGTGATAAAAGACATGAGTGGATCACTTGAGGTCAGGAGTTGAAGACCAGCCTGGCCAAAATGGTGAAACCCCATCTTTACTAAAAATACAAAAATTAGCTTGGCGTGGTGGCATGGGCCTGTAATCCCCGCTACTAGAGGCTGAAGCAGAATTGCTTGAGCCCAGGAGGCGAGATAGTGGGCTGAGATCGTGTCACTGCACTCCAACCTGGGCAGCAGAGCGAGACTCTGTCTTGGGGAGTGGGGGAAAGATATATATGAAGCCTAAAACTAAAAAAGCAAGCAGTAGCTTTGTAAGCATTATTTGTAGAGATGAAGGATTTGAGGGTACTGTTCCTAGTCGCTTCAGAGTAGAAAATGGGATGGGGGACTAAAAGGACTGCTGATATTTAAAAAAAAAAGGGTGGAGGTGGGCACTGAGAGGACCACTAATATTTAAACAAACAAGCCTTTTGGATCTGTTTTCCTAAATAGACATTATGCATGTATAAGTTTGTCAAAACTGAAAATGAATACATGTATGAAATAAGTTTAAATGTGTGGATAACCCAGATATGTCATCTGTCATTCATCTTCTGTGTCTTTGTACAGTTGTGTGCAATCTAGATACACAACTCAATTTTACTTTGGGTAAAATGATCCAGTTTTACAAAAGCAGAAGTGAGTAATGTGGACATGAAGGAACATTTCTTTAGTGAAGACAGTCTCTGGATAACTCAGGAGTCCTCTTCCTTAATTTCTCCCTCCAGTCGTCCTCTACTTTGCAAATCCAGATTCCTCGTTCCTTTATTATATAGAACAATTGGTTGCCCTATTTCATTTCTTGAGTCTTCCCCTGGGATTCTGACGCGCCATACCCCAAGCTCATAAAGACACATAAAGACTTTTTTTTCCCCCAAATAATTACATATAGCCCACTCCCTGATAAGAGTCTGGTGTATGATTTCTGTTTCTTCATCTGGATAAAGCCAAATTCCATTCCGATCATTAAATTTCTGTCTTCCTATTAAGGAACTTGATATTTGAATTTCTTCTTGCCTTTTTTTTTTCTTTTTTTTTTTTTTTGAAGGAAGTAGAATCTCAGGAAAACAGCAGTCATTTCTTAAGAGATGTTAGAATTTAGAGGGTGGGAAAAAAAGAAAAAAACTAATGTTCTTTTGTTAACATGCCATGAAAAATAGACTAGCTCCAAAACACACTACTTACTTTGACTAAAGGGAATTTAAGATTATTGAATAAAATGAACACCTGTGTAGCTGCCTTCTACCTGCTGGTACTGTTCAAAGCAATTTACACATATTAACCCATTTAAATGAGTGGATTCTGTGTAATATATGGATGAGATATACTCTATAGAAAAAGATGAAAAGGGCTATGCATAGTTTAAAAGGGATACCCTAAAATACAGTGACTTACATAATCTTTTTACCAATTAGAAATATAACACTATATAATGTTTGGAAAATAGGACAACGTAAAGTGAAACAAATCACTCATAATCCTACATCTGAGAAATAGCTAGTTTTAACACTTTAATAGTTTTATCTTTTGAAAACTTTCCTATTAACATCCTTCAGATGATGTAGGTATAATTGTGTGCTTTTTAGAAACTGTATTATTTTCTCATGTCATTAAATTTTTTCATTAACATCATTTTAATAATGTTCTATCCTGTGGCTAGTGCCTTGTTATTGGATGTTTTGATTTTGAATTCTTTTCTGTTAAATAATCTTCCAGTGAGCATCTTTATTTGCAGATGTTTGTCTTCATTTATGATTGTTTCCCTGTAATTACTGTATTTAAAGGATTTTGGTAGTTTGTGATCTTATGACTAAAATTTTCTTCCAGTCTCCTTTCTCTGTGGCTGGTCAGATTTTGGGGAGTCTGTCTTTTCTTGCTATGTCTATAATATGTCCCACTCATTTCTAGGTCTCTGCTTTATGTTTCCTAATTTCCATAGCACTTTTAAGAATTCATATTTTGTTGTTTACATGTTTGACACCTCCGTGAGATGTTCAGTTTGGGAGCAGGGATTGTTCCTCTTTCTATCACTCACCCTTGGCACAATGCCCTGTTACACCTGTGAGGTTGTTAATGATTCTTGAATGAGCCTCTTGTGTCTGGTCTTGAGCTTGAATCCACTGACACTGGACTTCTGTAAGATGCTTGTTTTGTCTCAGAAACTGTAGTGTGCTTGGGGTGAGAATTTATCACAGATACTGTTTCTTTTAACTTTGAGCTGAATGAGCTGAATGATATGTCAGGTAAATGACACAAAGATTGGAAATATTTTCTTATAACTGTGTTATATAAATTTAATTTTTTGTGAAACAATTTTACTATCCCTGCTTCTAAAGAGCAGGATAGGCTTTACTAAAGAGAACAGAATACTAAGAAGCAGCCAGTGGAAATGGGTATTATTATTTAAAATGCCAGTGAGTAGATGTTTTGTAAAATGTTCCTTAGCAGATTAATGTATCTATCTTTTTTTTTTTTAATAGAGGAGGAAACTTCAAAAGTTTGACATCTAAACTTAAATACAACTATAGCTAAAGCGTTAATCCAAAAAAATTTAAGTTTCAGTATTGTAAACAAGGTAAAACTTTAGGGAAATTTAAAGGTGTCGTGGCAGGCTCTTTCTGTGACATCACATACGACTTTCTTTTCTTTTTTTAAATTCTCATTTCAAGTAGAAAATTTCAGATTTGAGATAAATATTTTCTTTTAAACAATATTTGTGTGATTGCTATGGTAGACAGTAACAACTGTGGCCTGCTGAGAGGAGAGAGACTTGTTATGCAGAGCTTTAAGTTAGCCTTGCTCAGTGTGTCTGGTGTTCCTTCTTGGTTTCCTTTTTTGTGCAGTGATTCATCAGGTGCTGTATGCTTCCAGAACCAGTGTAAGTGTGTGCACATGTCCCATTCCTGGTCTGTGATCTCTTCTATAATGAATAGGGGTATATTGTTTCCAGCTATTCTTATACAAGTAAAGAAGGAAAGCATTCTAGAATCTGCTGTCAAACTTTCAAACTTCAGTGGTTTTGCTACCGTTGTATCCTATTCTTAAAATTATTTTCTTTTCTTCTTTTTTTTTTTGAAACAGCATCTCGTTCTTGTCGCCCAGGCTGAAGTGCAGTGGCACGATCGTGGCTCACTGCAGCCTAGACCTCTCTGGGCTTAGGTGGTCCTCCCACCTTAGCCTCCCAGGTAGCTGGGACTATAGGCGTGTGCCACCATGCCCAGCTAATTTTCGTACTTTTTGTAGAGATAAGGTTTCACCATGTTGCCCAGGCTGGTCTCAAACTCCTGGGCTCAAGTAGTCCCTCCTCCTCGGCCTCCGAAAGTGTTGGGATTACAGGCGTGAGCCACTGCGCCTGTCCAGTTCTTAGAATTCTTGATGGTGATCTCTGGCCTTCTGTCACAGTTACATTTGGAGGGTTTTCTAAGTTGTGCTGAGCTCTGCTTGTACTTCCACACACAGCCTAGGTAGCAAGCCAGGCTATCAATTTTTCATGATGTCGGACTTGCTCCTCCTGTCTCCCTTCCTAAATTATACCTGTGGCCCTAGATTTAAATCAAATGTTTCCACAAGTGGGAACTGTATTGGTTGAAGGCCTTATTCCTGAGTGGAGGGAAAGCTCCTTTAAGCAGATTCTTTGGCCATGCTCCTTTAATGTGGGTTTGATACCAGGTAACCCCCCTCCCATTAGCAGATACCTTAGGGAGTTGAAAGGAGGAAACTTTGAGTGGTTTGGGGAATGTGGAGAGATTATAGTTTAATGTAGATCTGCACATGTACATAAGGTGTTTGTGGTTGTCATTAAAAGTCATAGATTATAGTGGCGTTGGGGATTTTTTAAAATTAAGATGACAGCTGTAAGTGGGATATGAGAGGGAGAGAGACTAGGACAGATTATGTAGTTGAATATAACTTTTTTATATCTAGTTAGTAGATACACATCTCTCTTTATGTATGTATTTGACCATTCAGTGCCATTGTTTCTTTTGACTACTCAAGTAATTCTTAATTAGAATAGCCATGGGTGTAGAAGGATGAAATGTATCAAATTAATTGTACCATGACATTCCTCTAATTTTGAGGTCAGTGGAAACCAGTCTTCTTGTCCTGGAATGTAACTTAGTGGACTAACTGCTATCTGGAATGCTACTGAAATGGGGAGGAATCAAAGAGAAAGCAGAAATAGAAGAAGAATGGAGAGAGGTGTAGGATAATTTTTCTCCCAGCCTAAGGCTATTATTTATCCAGTTTCCTGAACTATGTAAAACAAAGTAGAGAACCAGGAAATTGGCAGAAAAGCCTTCTAAGCCGCCAGAAGTTCATGAATCAAGACTCTCAGCGCCTTACTCCACTTTAGGTGTTTACTTGCTGTATTTACTCATATTTTAAATACATTTCGATAATTGGTTTGCCAGCACACTGCAGGTGAAAGAGAGCAAATTTCAGAAACTAGAAAGACTATTTAGAATCAAGCACAAGTATCATAGGAACTAATTGAAAATTTACATTTTAGTGGTAAAAAAGAAGGTTTTAGAGTAAAAAATAAGAATTCATAAAACTTAATAGACATGGACAATTTGGTTAAAAGCAATGGCTGTGTGCTGCTCTTCCTATCTGGAATAGCCTCATTCAAACTAGTCATTTTTTTAGGACTCATTATGAAGTTCCTTCATGAAGTTCTTCTGTCCTCTCCAGAAAGTTAAGTGCTTATCATTTAGATTATTCATTAAGTTAGTACTTAATAAATTAATGTGTCCAGTTGAAGTCTGAGCCCTCTATACTGCCCCATTCCTGCTGTCACAATGGTTACTTCGTATCATAGCAGTTCTTCCTGTATTAA
This sequence comes from Rhinopithecus bieti, assembly GCF_001698545.2. Taxonomy (NCBI): domain Eukaryota; kingdom Metazoa; phylum Chordata; class Mammalia; order Primates; family Cercopithecidae; genus Rhinopithecus; species Rhinopithecus bieti. The sequence continues at coordinate 940,178 of NW_016804447.1, read as the reverse complement.
AGACATGCTCAACCTGTTCATTGTTTATGCCTTTGTAAATCGTACTCCCCTTGCCTAAATATTACAAAATAGAACTCTTCATTCAAGACTAACTTTAAAGGTCAGTTATTTGATAAAGCATTGCCGCAGCTTTCCTAGGCATGGTCATTTCCTTGTCTGTGTGTTGCCATCACTTCATAGTAAGTTAGTATTTACTTAATTCTGAAATAACAGTTAGAAAATAAATTATTGGCTTAATAATAGTTGTAGGGAATAAAATGAAAAATTAAGTATACATTCAGAAATACTTTACTGACAGAAGCATACAGTACATCCTCGGTGTGGTCGATAGGTTCTTGGACACTGCGACATTAAGTGAAATGATGTGTAACAAAGCCAGTTTTACCATAGACTAGTCGATACAAACAAGAGTTAAATTCTTACGGCATATTTCTGGTCACAGAAACATTACCAAATATCTAATATTAAACATGGAAATAAATGTAATCCATACATACATTTAAGGAAGATTAATACAACAAGATAATCAATTTTTGGTGAATCAGCGAGTAACAGTGGTCATGGTAGTTAGTAGGTTAAATCAAAGCATAAATGTTTGCTAAGTGAAAATTGTAAGGAGCACCTCCTACCACATGAAGTTCGAAACAATCATAAACACAGCAAGCTTGCAGATTGCTCTCATACCACATCATTTATTGTAGAGCATTTGTATGATTATTGTATACTTTAGTAATTTTTATTCAACAATAATTTGTAATTATTAATTCATTTCTCTAATCTGCTGATTCCAGTTCAGGGTCATGAGTGGCCAGAACCTCTCCCTGAAGCACATCTTTAGTATGTGGTAGAAAACCAGAATACCTGGAGAAAACCCATGCAGATGTAGGGAGAAAGTGAAGATTCCACACAGTCGTCCCAGCCTGGAATTGATTTTGTGTTTTCTCATCAGTGTCATAATGAAACCATGTCAAGGATCTACTGTCGTCTAGGCATAGTCCACTGTCTTCAGTATAGAAAAATTTGAGTCTTAGCCTGAGTTTTAAGTCAACTAAATCATTTTGGCCATTGATTAAGAATAACATCATGGTAGCATGTTGCCTTTTTTTTTTTTTTAACCTATGTTCTATGATCTTAACCTCTTTAGCAGCTTTGTCATTGACCTATAACTTTGAAACTTAAAGTGTATAGGTTTCATTAGAATTTCCTACTGGTTAATCCCAGCTTTTTAATTGTCTTTGTGTTTTAATTTTATTTTGTCCTTAATGTAATAGTGACCCTGAGTACTAATGCATGAGAAGGAAACACCGTACTTTCTTAGTTTGAAAATTCTGTGATTTTCTGAGTTGGCAGATTCTTTAATTGCTTTGCCTGACTTGTGACAGGCAATCTGTGTATAAGCTAGCTTTTGGTTTCAGTGTTACTTCTTAATTATAGGCTCCTAAAAGATATTTTAAACAAAAATTAGGGATTCAAATTCCCATAGACTCAACATGGAAAAAGGGGTGGAATTTCCTGTTTTGTGGGCTAAGAATGCTGGGAAGTGGAAAGAATGGTTATTTGAGTCAGGGAAATATGGCTCTTAAGTTTATCTGTTTGTGAATCTGTCTGCCTAGATAGACTGAGTTCTTTGTTGAGACCTAGCATAGTATGTGACGTGTATTATTAAGTCATAACAAACTGAATAATAATCCTGAGTGATCACTTTCTGGTTAATTATGTTTGACTTTTACAGATTGTGTAGGATAAATTTTGTGGTACATTGTCAGAAGATTTTCATGTAAAATACTTAAAATTTTTGTCTTTATAATGATAAGTTTTAGCTTATGGCAAATATCTTATAACCCAATTCTGGTGAATAAATAAGTGTTTTTGACACGGAGAAGAGTTTGAGTATTATACTAATAACAGTCACAGACTTCAGACCATTGCTTTACTTAAAGAAAATGGAGTTGGCTTATAGGCTTTAATATTTGAGGTCATAAGGATAAAGAATCTGATTTTCTTTTTTAGTTAGAAGAGGACTGATTGTATCAGAAGCATGTTGCATGTAACAGTTGGTATCATTTAATCCGTATAATAACCCTGTAAATAGGATGATGATTTCTTTCCCTATAGACAGAGAAATGAGTCAGTTTACATGCCCAAATGCTGAATGGCAGAAAGGCATGTGGGCCCAGCTGTCTAACTCTAGTCTGCTGCTCTTTCTGTTATACAACGGTTGAGACTCTCACATGTTATTAGAAGTTTGAAATAATGTCAAGAGCTAGATTGTTTTTCCTTTTTGGAATTAAAATGTTCTTGGATGATTCTTAAAGTGCTTGCCTAATTCACCCAAAGATTGATGGAAAATGTACAAGAGGCTAGGGATTTGGTTTATTCTTATTGATTCTAAATATTGACTGCAAAAAAGCCAGATTTAAATCCAGTTCTCCTGAGGTTGTGGGAATATTGTGCCACACACTTAAAGAGACAAGCAGTGAAGATTTGATATTATCCTGATTTTAAAGGGAGAATTTATACTACCAGAAGTTTTAGGAGAAAATAGTAATTGTTGATTAAATATGCTATTTCCAGTGATACCAGGAAAAAATAGTTAAGGTCTATAGTAGAAAACCATAATAAGATCTTAGAAAGCATTCATGTCAAAATAGTAAGTGGTAAGTAATACTAAAATACGTGTTTATAGGTTTTTTTTTTTTTTTTTTTTTTTTTTTTTTTTTATAGAGCAAAACTGTTTAATTCAAACCCTCACATATGTATAATGAGCAATTCTTTTGGCTCAAGTGTTGACATTCATTCTGAGTTGATTCAGGAAATCCTGTTTTGCAAGACACCGTATTGCCTTGCCTCTGATAAACAACAATATTTGTGATACAATTTTTACCAACATCCCTGTACTTATAATGTGTGAACTACCCACTTTATTAATAAGACTTGTTTACAGAATTACTCTTAATGATAAATCTTCCAAAAAAGTTAAGATTTGCTGTCACTGAGGATATTTTCTTTAAAAAGTATCCCAGAGTATAAAGGAAATGTCAAAAAAGGAGAGCAAATGTTTTAAGCAATGGCAGCATTATTAGAATGATTTAAGTTAATTAATTCTTGGTAGAAAAATAAACATTTATTGGGCTATATGTGTTCTGATGAATTATTTTGAAATATCTATTACTGCTTTATAGTCAGTCATACTGCATAGTAAGCAGCATATAGGACAGATTTAGAGTATCTTAACTATTCAGTAAATGCTTACCACAAAGAATCCTAGCATAGAGAAAGTTCCTAACTGGGGTTTCTGTACATTTTATGCCTAAACTATAGAAAAGTAAAGCAATTGATAGGAGTTTATTAAAAAGCTGAATTCTAGGTTTGTGTTAGGATTAGTAGGAATTCAATTCAGACCATTACGATTTCTGTATTTACAGTATTCTACAATGACATGTATTATTTAGAAAACATTTGCTAAACTTTCGATATTCAGAAAATATTTGCTAAACGTCTGTATACATGACTGTGTGTACTGTGTGTATGAGGAAGGATAGGAGATGAAGGTTAGGATACAAAAGGTATCTCCCTAACTAGTTTATAATACGTTTGTTTAAAATAGACAAATAGAAGTCTACAGATATATAGCAAATTAACACATAGGTAAGGAGTAAGAAGCCATGTTAAATATGGGCCAGATGTGAAATAAGGCAGCCTCAGAGCTGCAAATTGGGAATTTAATGTTTTAAATTCACTCTCAGAGGCATGATGGTTGTTAATGTGTTTGTCTGGGGCCAGAAAAGCAGACCAGATGGAAATGCCATTTTACAGTTCATTTCCAATGTTTTGTAAGTGTAGTAGGTTGGGAGACCAGAGTGAGTTTATATTCAGCTGCTGGAAGACCCAATTTCCTTCTGAATCAAAGAAAGTATAAATTTTATTTCGTGTTTACCTGCGTTGTAAAATTACATTTCTTTGGAAACTGTTAATTTATGACACTAGGAAATCAGGACCAAGTTGCCAATGAATATTTTTTTTTTGTATGAGTGTCCTAAGTATTGTATAGGATATACATGGGATTAAAAAATTATTTGTTGATTATCTGAAATTTAAATTTAACTGGGTGGCTTGTATTTTATTTTGTAGCCCTATTAGGACCTGACAAGAGAAGCTGAAATATAGACTGTGTTTAAGTTTTAAAGAATGCTAGCATTGAAAACAGCATCTAAAGAGCATCTGTCTGTTGCCAATCAGAGTAGGTGATTTTTAGATTCACTGAAGTTAGTGAATGTGATGAACTAAGGTTCTGAACCATCAAAGAGAATTTTATAATGAATCTAAATAACAACTAAGGTTGAGGCTTCTTCCTGTGTATTTTTTGGTAAAGGAACCTGTAAGCAAAAGATATGATTAGCCCTAAGCTTATGGATGGCAAAAACCAGTATTTTATACTTGGACTGGGAGACATAATGAGGATTTGTGGGGTAGACAAAGAATTTTAGAGCTAGAAAAGTGCTTTGAAAACCTGGTCCAACTCTTTCTTTTACAGATGAGAAAACTGAGTCCCAGGTACACAGCAACTTACCCCAAGATCCTACAGTAAGGATGAAAGCCCAGATCTGACTCCCACCTTAGTGCCTGTTCCACTGTTCAATGTTTAGCTTTCCTAAACAGTGATAAAAGTAGTATTCATTCAACAAAGAATTTGAGTGCCAGCTGTATGTAGTGCCACCTATAGTTTCAGATACGAGGCTGGATTTTGGGGATAATATTGGCCAAAGCAGGTAGTCTCTGTCCTATATACATTGAAATTTATTGTCTGTCCATTTATTTATCATAGTGCTAAATGAGCAAGACTTAGGATAAAATAGTTTCATTAAAATGTACAGTCCAGCCGGGCGCGGTGGCTCAAGCCTGTAATCCCAGCACTTTGGGAGGCCGAGACGGGCGGATCACAAGGTCAGGAGATCGAGACCATCCTGGCTAATATGGTGAAACCCCGTCTCTACTAAAATACAAAAAACTAGCCGGGCGAGGTGGCGGGCGCCTGTAGTCCCAGCTACTTGGGAGGCTGAGGCAGGAGAATGGCGTGAACCCAGGAGGCGGAGCTTGCAGTGAGCTGAGATCCGGCCACTGCACTCCAGCCTGGGTGACAGAGCGAGACTCCGTCTCAATTAAAAAAAAAAAAAAAAAATGTACAGTCCAGAGCTAGAAGTCTGACTCCTGATCCCTGGAGCTCACTCCCCTGTTCAGCAGTTTATAATAGTTGTGAAAAAATTTATATGGGTCTCTAGATATTTTATCACCTAGAACATTTGTGCAGTTAGTAGTTCTAACTGCTGCTTTATTTATGGTTCACTCAGTTACCCTCAGTAATGAAGAGTAACATTGATGAGACCTCAACAGTTACATGAAATAAAGTGCTGTAAATTCATCACCTGGCACAGTGAGCAGACAATAATCTGACCTTCGCTGAAGGCCATATCTTCTCCTTGGATTAGATTCCTGCCAAGAGCCTTGGTATGGAATGATGTCTAATTTATAAGAAAGTGTGTGCCTTTGGGTGCTTACATAGGCGCTCTGGATTTGTCAGCACTGTGGTCTTGATTTTCCTCTCCTCACTTGGAGGAGAGTGTTCTTACATATTCTTGGTTTTAATTTACTTTTGTTTTTGTTTTTAAATAACTATCTGATTTAACATTCTACATATAACTAAATTGATGGAAAAGGTGATATTGTACATACTGTATGAGTTTTGCCTCCTAATTCACAGTCCAGTGAATTCTTGGATATGTTTTAATGGTTCCTAAATAAATATATGAAATATATTTTGTTTGATTTAAACGTTTAAAAAGTAAGTATTGTAAGTTGTAAAATACTAACATTGCTGTTTAAGCAGCATTTATTTTAATCCCATGTTGAATTTAATCCCAAAATATTAGTATCTTTCTCTCTTAGTAAATAGAGTATATGGAATAAAACTTAATGTTTCTTGTAGTGATAAAGACACTAGGTGATTTGACCACTTTCTTGGCCTTTCTGCCTAATAAGTTGAAAGTACAGGCCGGGCGCGGTGGCTCAAGCCTGTAATCCCAGCACTTTGGGAGGCCTAGATGGGCGGATCACGAGGTCAGGAGATCGAGACCATCCTGGTGAACACGGTGAAACCCCGTCTCTACTAAAAAATACAAAAAACTAGCCGGGTGAGGTGGCGGGCGCCTGTAGTCCCAGCTACTTGGGAGGCTGAGGCAGGAGAATGGTGTAAACCCGGGAGGTGGAGCTTGCAGTGAGCTGAGATCCGGCCACTGCACTCCAGCCTGGGTGACAGAGCCAAAAAAAAAAAAAAAAAAAAAAGAAAGTACAGTTGTCCCTCAGTCTCCAGGGGGTTGATTCCAGGACCACCCCACCGCCACCCACCTAGAGAGCAAAATCCACAGATGTTCGAGTACCTCACGTAAAACATATTTGCATGTAACCTACGCACATCTTCCTGTATATAGAAATGTGTTGCAATTTCGTTATTGTGCAAATGTCATACAGTGTACTACACAAACCTAGATGGTATAGCCTAGTGCAGCCCCTAAGCTATGTGGCATAGCCTGTTGCTTCTAGGCTGCAAACCCATATGGCATGTTACTGTACTAAATATTGTAGGCAGTGTAACACAACAGTAAACGTTTGTGTATCTAAACATAAAAAAGGTACAGTAAAAATTGGTATTATAATCTTATGGGACGATTATCAAATCTGTGGTTTGTCATTGTTGACTGAAATGTTATGCAGTACATGACTGTACTTTAAATCATCTCTAGATTGCTTATAATACCTAACATAATTAAATGCTATGTAAATAGTTGTTATGCTGTATTGTTCAGGGAATGACAAGAAAAACATGTCTGTAGATATTCAGACATTTTTTCCCCCCCAAATATTTTCTATTCGTGGTTGGTTGGATGGACCACGATGGAGAGGTCAACTGTATTAGTAACCCCAGAAGGAGTATTATATTAAATGAATTATAGATATATGGTAGAGACAGGATCTGTATATTTTTATCTGGACTAATACTCAGTTTTCTCTTAATATGTATGTGGCCACTGTAATAACACTTATTGTCACTTTAATATAAATTTATGTGCATCTATGCATGTATATACACCATATACATGAATCATGTAATTTCATGTTGAGAATGAACATAAATATGCCATGCGCAGATGTAGCCATAGTGAAACATGGAAATGGTCTTTGTCCAGAGATTGTTCTTAGACCAGTTAGGTTGTCAATATCATTGGTTGGCCATAACATTCTTCATTTATTACAGTAGTATTTCTTAATGAAGAGTATACTCATTGTAAAACAAATTTTGCTAACATTTCCTTGGGAAACTGTTTGGAAGGTTTAATGATATGTTCCATTACATTGGATAAAAGGCAAAATACAGTTACGGTTTTAAAAATTCTAACTATAGAGTAAAATAAAAGTGAGTATACTCAAAAGCATGTCAGTATCTGGCATTCTTGTAGTAGGGGAGAAGAGAGGAAAGGAATTTTAGAAGGTGGTCTGTTCTTTGCTTAGGGTAAAGAGTAAGTCAAATTACAATGGATTGTAGATACTGGAACAGCATTATTTAGTATTTGGAAATACATTTCTAACAGCTTAAGCTGGATATACTTTTGGTTTATCTTCTCAAGGGATTAGGGTATAAAATAATCCATCATCTAAAAATGGTGGAAGATTGCCTTGAAGAACACATGCTGAAGGGAATTTTAGAAAATTTTCTTTCTCTAACAATGGAAGTGTTTTCATTCCATACCTGGAGATAAAAAGTCCCGTAATGTTGCTTCTGTGATGTTCTTTTGGCCAAAGCAGTACTAAGTCTGCCCAGATTCAAGTGTAGAGACATAGACTACACCTCTCCACATGGCTGTGTAAAAGAAAACTTGTGACTAAGTTTTAAAATTGCCATGTGACATTTTACATGCATTGCTGGTGAATTGATTGTTTCCCCCAAACCTTGCCAAACAGTATTTTCCAGCTTTTGAACTTTCATTAATGTGAATGATGAGAGATGATATTTTCAGCGTAGTTTTCATTTGCATTTCTCTTTTGAGTGAAGTTGTACATCTTTTCTTATTTTTTAAGGGCTATTTTTATATTTTGGTGAATTGTCTGTGGCTTTTGATCATTCTTTAGGATATTTGATTATTTTTTCCCTCAACTTAAAAAATTTATTTAATATATAAGGGAAAGTAGCCCTTTTTCTGTGATACTGCTAATATTTTCACCAAATTTATTACTTCTGTCTCATCTTTGCTTATGTTGTGTTTTGCCATGCAGAAGTTTAATTTTGTGGTCAAATTTATCATGCTTATAATGTCTCTGATTTTTAAGTCATAGTAAAACCTTACCCTATACTCTGATTACAGAGTGGTTCACCTATGTTTTCTTCTCATTCTTGTGTAGTTTCATGGCTTTGTTCCATTTGGAATTTATTCTTATGTGGTGTAAGAAATTGATCTAATTTTATCTTTCAATGACTGTTCAGTAGTCCCAGCACAGTTTATGGAAAAGTCCATCTTGCTTCCTCTCCCTCACAAATGATTTGAGCTACTACCATTGTCATATATTTATTTCTGTATGTAGTTAGATCTGTTCCTGGACTTTCTGTTTCAGTCCATTGGTCTTTCTATCTATCAGTGCCATACTGTTTTATTCATAGGGACTTTACAGTGTATTTTAGTATCTGGTAGAGCTAATATTTCCATCATCTTCATTCTTCACTGTGGTTTCTTGGTTATTTTTGCGTGTTTCATTTTCCCTATAAACTTTAGCACCAGCTTGTTTACTTTCGGGAAAAAAAGCTTGTTGTTTTTATTAGGCTTGCATTAAATTTACAAATTGACTTAGAAAAGCCCTAATCATGACAAAGAATGTCTCTCTTTGTTTAAGTTTACCCTGTTATATTTCAGTTGTTTTTACAGTTTTTTAAATATAGATTTTGAACATTTCTTGTTCCATTTATTCTTAAGTATCTTTAATGTTTTTTGGTTGCTGCTGTGGTGAAGTTTTGTGTTCTATTTTGTAATTGGTTATTAGTTGTGCATATAAAGGCTATTCTATATATGCTTTAATTTTTATACTTAGTTGTTTCATTGAATTAGTTTTCATTGGCTCTCAGTCCGTGATATTCAAGGTCTCTATTATGTCATCTGTAGAGATCATTTTTTCTTTCCTAATTCTTATGTTTCTAGTTGTTTTATTTTGTCTAATTCTTGACTGATACCTTTAGAATGATGTTAAAATAATAGTGGAGCTAGCAGGCATCCTTTGCCTTGTATATTAAATGCCTCTAGTTTTCCCCATTAAGATAATTGACTTTAGGACTGAGGTGAATATAATTTATAATGTAAACTACTCATTTATTTCTGTTTACCAGATTTTCTAATATTCGACTATGTATTCCTGTTATAAATTCCACTTGATCATGGTATATTTTTTCTTCATGCCGTTTGGAGACTATTTGCAGAAATCCTAACTAAAATTTTAGCATCAATTTTTGTAAGTAATGTTGGTCTGTAATTTTCTCTTACTTTATTAGGTTTAGATGTCAGTGTTTTATTTGCTTCACAAGAAATTTGAATTAGCTGGGCGTGGTGGTACATGTCTGTAATCCCAGCTACTCAGGAGGCTGAGGCACAAGAATTGCTTGAATCTGGGAAGCGGAGGTTGCAGTGAGCTGAGATCATGCCACTGCACTCCAGCCTGGATTACAGAGTGAGACTCTGTCTCAAAAAAATAAAAATTATAGGGGTTTTTCTTTGCACCATTTTCTGTTCCATGTGTCTGGTTATGGTCAGTTTTGGTAAGCTGTATTTTCTTCAGAAATTATTTTATTTAGGTTTTAAGATGTATTTTCATAGAGGTCTTTAATCTCTTATTTTGGGGATTTCCTCTTCTGTCATTTTATTCAGTATATCTGCATTTTTCCTATGTTATCAGTATATGTGTAACATATACATTCTTTTCTTTTACTGTGTTCCATTTTGCTTTAGGCCTACAATTAAATATATTAAATGCTTGCCATTAGTCATTTTCTAAAGCTTCCCAGATTAGCTCTTGGTTGGATGAATTTCACTCTCTAATAAATTCCTCGGGAATGCTCCAGTGTATTGGTGAGTTCTTGTACATTCAAAACTTTTTTTTTTTTCTTTTTGTATACTTAGTGCTTAAAGGAAAGTTTGGCTCCCACATTCTGGTTTCTTGAAAATGCTGTTCCACTGTTATCTTTCTTTGTATGTTGTTTTGAAGTCTAATTTTCTTGCTTTTTAAAGTAATGTTTTTTTTTTGTCGTTGTTGTTCTGATGCTCTGAGGATTTTTTTTTTTTTTTTTTTTTGTCTTTAAAGTAAACTAGTTTAGTACATGTCTTGAAGCAGATTGTTCTACGTCCAATTTTCCAGATATGCAGTGGACCCTTTCATTATGCTGGGTTAGATTGCCTCTTCTACCTGGAAAGATTTCTTGAATTAGAGCTTTTAAATACTAGTTCTGTTCCATTGTTTCTGAAAAGACTCCAGCTATACAGTGTTGGATCTCTTGCACGTTTTCTGTTTCAGCTACTACCTTTTAACCCTTACTCCTTTTTAAAAAAATCTAATTTTTATTCTCTTATTTTTCTTAATTTCTTCAGTGATCCTTGCTAGATTTTCTACTCAAAATCCATTCTCCAGTGAGCATTTTGTAATTCTTAATTTCCAAAATAATTTTGTCTTTTCTTTCAGTTTCCTCCCTGGGAATGATCAGGTGTCATTGTATTTCTTCCTGGATTTTGTTCATCTCTCTTTTAGTTTTGAATTTTGTTCCAGGTGATTTTGTTTCTGTTGTTAATATCTGCAAATACTTGCTTGAGTATTTAATTCAATTTGAAGCATTGCTTTACAGTTTTCTTCTGTTTCATGGAGTGTGTGTGGGGCAGGGGTAATTGTTTTGTGGAGAGAATGTTCATCAGCTGAAATGTGATTTGCATTTTCTGTTTTCTTCCTCTAGTCCCTTTGTATGGAGTTGGCTTGATTTTTATTTTCTTTTATTCCTTGGTAGTTTGTGAACTAGATTCTTAGTTTAAGAATGCCTATTGTCAAAATAGTGAAGTACATATTTTTAATGGATAATGGTGGTAGTGAAGAGGAGGAGGCAGGAATTTATGTGTCTTTCTCTTTGGTTTCTATAAGATCCTTAATTTTCTCTTCTTTTCCTTCACTGCCATATCTCCAAGGGACATCTCCCTTCTGTTTGTCTTCTCCCCCAGAAGCCCTAATTGTGCCTGCCATTTCCACTGCTATTCCCTTTCAATCTCCTGTATAGCTGATATTGTGAACTATCAGATTCTAGTATTTAGTATTTTGTCACTGTGTGTTGGACTTTCTTTTCTGTGGGTGATTCTGTCCGTACTTCCTCTATGTCCTTTGGTCCCCTTTTCTCTTTTGTCATAGAATCTTAAGCCTCCCCTCTCCTACTACGCACCCTCAGACTTGCATTGGCCAAGGGAGCTTTGTGGGATTTTGGCACTTATTTGTCTACTTTTAGGTAATCTGAAGTTTGTGGTAGGTTACCTGTGGTTTTATTTGTACTTATGATGTCGTGCTTTTTGGGGAGAAGAGACATTGGGATCAGGCAGCTGCCATTATCCTCCTGGCTCAAATGTTCCACAGGAGCTTTTTAAAATCAAGATTCTTAAGTCTTGGTCCTGGAGGCTGATTCCAGTGGTATGAAGTGAGGCATAGGACTATATTTTTAAAAGACTAGTTCCATTATGTGGATATAGAGCTAGTTTTAGCAACTGGTTGCCTTAGACCAGGGAGAGGCCAATATTTTTATAAAGGGTCAGATATGAAATATTTAGGCTTTGAGAACTTTTATTATGTGTTCTTCATTTTTAATCCTTTAAAATGTGAAATAATAAAATTCTTAGTCTTTGGCTGTGCAGACTCAGGCTGTGGGTGATTTTGGCCAACCTCTGCATTAGACCACCTTCAGAAGTCCTTTTTCCCCCCAAAAGATTAGCTTAAAAGTTATTGTAATGTTTACCTTTTCTGAGAGCCTGAGATAGTGATTTTTTTTTTTTTTTTTTTAATGCCTTAAGCAGCTTTGGGTCTACTCTGGAGTATAAACCAAGAGGTACAAACTAGAAAACATGGAAGTAACGATATGAAATGGGAAATGTAAATGTAGTTGTTACCAGTTAGCTGCTTCAGCAACAGAGGAACTTTATATTATTCCTGTAAAACACTTAACTTTACGAACTCTATGGATGCCTAGCGTATTGACCACCACAATGATTAGCAGCTAGTATGCATGTAAATATGAGACTGAGAAGTTCTTGAAGAATAAGTTGCAAATGGCCCTCCAGAGTTATTTGTTTAAATTTTAAAAATTTATGTCAGAATGATTTTGACTTTTGCATGGCTGAAATTGAGCCTTTCTGGCAGTATACAGGTTCAATTGCTTCTTAAGGCAAGTCTTGATTTTTGTTAGAAAGACACACGCAAAATAGCTTCCTGTTTGCTATGGCCAGAGGGCATATCCTTAGTCTTGAAGCTGTATCCCATTGTCTAACTGTATTGGAGAAAGTGTGTGAAATCTTACTCTGTGTGTGACCATCTTTACTACTTCTGATTTTCCCTAGCAGCAGTAGTAAACAGTCATAAAACTCAAAGAGTCAAAGAGATCATTTCAGAAGGGTAGATAAGATGAATAACAGAATACAGTTGAGAACAGGTAAAGCTTAGTTTGCAGGCTCATTAGTCATTGAGCACCTCTGAATGTCACTCACTGATAGGTTCTCTCCACACCACAAGAAGAAAACATGAAAGGGAGACCAAATGGCCACTTCAAAAAATATCATTTAATCCTTCTGTATTCCACGAGGGGATTGATCTCTATTATGGAAGCACTATGGTTTGAAGTATGGGTTGTTGTTTTTTTTTTTAGGGAAAAGAAAGGCATGCCTTTAGTTTTTTGGTCACCAGTCATTTTATCTTCATTATTCATGGATGTGTAGTCAGTGTGTAAAATCTTTTGTAAGTAGGGGCCAGTTAGGTTAGTTTGTAGTGAACTGAAACCCCTGGATTTTTTTTTTTTTTTTTAATGATTTCTCCGTTCTGTATGTATATATAATTCCTGCGTGCCCCCAACCCCCTGAAATCTAAAGGCAGGATTTAGTATTTGTAAAATGTCATTTGTTCCTTTCTTTGTCCCATTCTGTGAACATCTAGTTATGGTACTTGAAATTTGTCTTTTATGCTTTCCTTTAGGTTTTTGATTAAAGAGTGAAAAGGATGAACATATGATTTAATTGGTATTCTACTACTGGTGGAATTCTGAGTAGTTACACCCGATTTTATGACACTGTTAAGAAGAAGAAATGAACATTGGTATGAGGTTTGGTATCAGGAGAAATAAGCAAATGAAAAGAGTTGAAAGAACCAGTTCATGTATTTTTATGGAAGTAAGTAGTAGTATAATGTTACTTCCAGTACAGTTTTCCTTTGAAGGTAGTAGAGGAGGATGCAGAGAGGGTACATTTGTTCTGTGGCATTTTCAATTGTAAAACGAGTAAATCATAAGTTTCATTATAAGCTTGGTCTTCTGTTCATCCATTTAAAGTGTGGTGAATCAGATATTGCCATTAGTGAATTAAGAGGAGAATATTTGAAGGACAAATTAATCTCAGTTGGAGATTATTCCTTAAAATGTTCATTAGTGTGCTGGAAAGATTTGGGAGAAGGTATAATCACTACCTCCCACTTCCCAGCATACAATTGAAATTAAACTCCTGTGGATAAATCACTCAAAACAGCTGGGCTCTGCCTAGGAGTACCTTAAAAGCGGGGCCCTAGATCCATGTAAAATACAACGTGTTTAATATCCTACAGGTTCTGTATTCAGTATCACTTGGCAGTGACAAAGGAAGCTTCTGTCTGCTGATCCTTTTGTATCCCTGCACATGTACAGAGTATTGGTTAATCTTTAAAATTGCGAAATGCTTTTCAAAGTAGCACTATGATTGTTTTTGTTTGTTTGGTGGTGGTGGTGGTGGTGGTTTTTATTTTTGAGAGAGAGTGACTTCTGAATTTTTTGGTCCATAATGCATTCTAGTTCCTACAGAGTTTTCTTCTGAGGAGAGAATGTGATTTGCCACCGTATAGAAAAGGCTCACTTTTTTTGTTTGTGTTCTATAATAATTAAAAAGTCTGCTTTATAAATTTGGGAGTTATAATTCTTTTAACAATGAGAATTTAGAAGGATAATTATCTTGTTAGACTGTGGAGCCAGAACATTTTGTTTCATGTGTGTGGCACAGCTATAAAATGAATAAGCTGTATCTGTTTGCAGTTTTTGTACTCAGTTAAGTAAAAGTGGTGTCTTCACGTAGGGAAGACCATTCCCCAAACTTTGCATACTACTTTATTATCCTGTTAAAGCAGATATTACCTACATAAACATCAATAGTAGAAATATTTTTCTCATTTAAAAATGGAAATATAGCTGGTTCTGGTAGCTTATGCCTGTAATCCCAGCTCCTTGGGAATCCTAGCTACCAGGAGGTGGAGATCAGCCTGGGCAAGGTAGTGAGACCCTGTCTCTACCTAATATACATATTACATATATATGTATAGAGAGAGAGAGAGAGGGAGAATTTTTTAGACAATTTTTTTCTAGACAATTTTTCTAGACAATTATGACTTTAAGATTAGTGTTCTAAGGCATATGCAGTTGTATCTGATGCTGCACAAAGTCTGACAGAATACATCACCAATAATTCTAGCAACCATCAATTGTGTAAACCTTGTCTAAAACCTTGTCTGTAATTTTTTTTGCAATGCCTTACATGATTCTGTACATCCAAGGTAAATTCAGGAACTATTTATTGTTGAGGGTAAATTGGAAACCTTCAGTTTTAACCTTTTAATCTGTACTTCCCAGAGCCTCCCAGGAGCACCTGTAATGGGAGAGAGGAGATTGGGAGATAGTCTCTAAGATTGGGAGGTTCTCCATCACTGCACTTCTTTCCCTAACCTCCACCTCACCCAAACCGCTAGCTTGGATTTTGTGTTTTACATATCAGGCATAATTAACCCCCTCCCCCAATGAGGAAATATTTGATGACAAATTTCTGAAGTTGTTTAAAAAAAATTCTTCCAGTCTAAATCGATTTGTTAAATATTCTTCAAGTAATGTTATTTTCTGGGACTGTTTTATTTGTTTTTTAAATAATAATACTAAAAATAACTCCTGGCTTGTCAGGACACTTTACAGTAAAAGTAGTATCTTTCCCCAGAAAGTTAACAGAACACCTATAACTGGAATTATAAATGTGTCTGGGGCAATCCAGAAAGGACTCCTTTCTTACCTGTTTTATCAGTGTCAGGTGAAATATTTTGGTGGTCCTGAACTTGAGTTGTGGTGGTCACTTTTTTTTGGAATGTAGTAAAAGCACATCATTGCTTCAATTGTAAGTTATAAGACAGCAGTATATATGGAGAGGGTGCAGATTTTATATTTGTGTGTTTTTCTAGCAGTGCCATTTATTCATTTAACAAATATGTAAGTGCCTAACTTGTGTTCGACCACATACTTAGGCTTATTGCTAATATAGCAATAAGACATATTCTCAAAATTCAAAATAATAATTGTAAAAGACTGAGGAACTAATGTTTTCAGAATACAAGTGGTCATCCATCAGAATAGATTAATTAACTTGTCTTGAATATTTTGATTCTGAAAGATGTAAGTTGACGTTTATATAACGTGATTCTCTCTATACTGTTAAATTTACTTATTACATGTGAAAAGTATAAGCCTATTGCTAGAACAAATTGAGGTTTTCCAGTTCATTTTTAATAAACAGTTCTTGGATTGTAAGCTAGACAGGATCTTTTCCCTTTTTCAGTCTCTTTGTGTTTCCTTAGTGTAATATGATGCGTTTCACATAATGGGCTTTATTAAATATTGATGATAAAGTTGTTGATCCCTAAAACACAGGACACTTCAGGATTAAAATTCCCAAGAATTTTGGTGACAGCTTCTTAATACATAATATCTTGAGTTTCTGGAATACCTGTAAGAACTTTTCAGATTTTGGTTAATCTTAGCATGTGACAATTTTAAGTGTTCAAATATCTGATCCAAGCAAGTACACTTTATGTAAAGGCTAGTGTTTGCAGTATGTGAACAATATTTTACATTTACTTGGTAGTCTGTTTTTTGTTTTTAATTCTATGTGTTGCTTTTCCAAATAGATGATTTTCTCGGAGAGGTGTGGTTCCGTGCCTCCATAACATACATGCAAAGGCAGAGTGCTGAGAAGCAAACCACACTGACTGGGTTTGAATCCCAGCTCTGCCCCTTAATAGTTGTGTGAAGTTGGACAAATTTCTTAACCTACCTCACTTCAGTTTCCTCTATTATAAAATGGAAAATTGATTAATACCAGTCTCATAGGAGCACAATAAACCCAAAACACTGTTGAAATGTTAGCTGTTGTTACCATCATCATTAATAATCATTCACTTTATGTAAAACTGGCAGCATAGTGCTCTCTATATAGTAAGCATTCAGAATTGGGTGGTTTTTCATTTAGATTTGGCAGCAAGCCAGAGGTAGTACTTTGAGATGTGTTTGCTAGTGTAGACACAAGTTCAAAGAATTTATTTCTATTGCTGCCTTGTGACCAGACGTTTCCCATTTACCCATCCTTTTCTTTCTCCAGATTCCTTTCCCTTTTTTTTTTTTTGCCAATTCTGAAAGGCTCTAATCAGACACTGCTTTGAACCCTGTGTGAACTTCATGCCTACTTTCTTCCTTTTACTGAACTATGAATAATAAAAGGTTAAAACAAGAATCAACCAATATATACTTGCCACAATTGTAATTAAATTGTGTAATTAGTAGTTTGATTGATTGATTGATTGATAGATACCACCTTCAAAGGAATATAAGTTCCATGGAGACAGGGATTATTGTGTCTTGCTCACCACTATGTCCCCAACACCTACCATGCAGATAAGCCTTGAATGAGGAAATGCTATATGAATACCTGGTCTTTTCTTGCCCATGTCAGTAAGAGGTTAAACGACCTGAAAGGCACTCTTCATCTCTTCAGAAACATATAAGTTAATTGAGGTATGCAATATACAGGTATAAAGAGCTAGAAAAACCCAACTTGAAATGCTCAAATAAAAAACTAGCTGTAAACTATTACTTGTTGTTTATCTCCTGATTGTATTTTGGAAGGAATGATGAGCCAGTGCTAGCTGTGACACCTCCTGTACCGCTGGTTTTACTCATGTCATATTCGTAACATTTCCTAATTACCTCATCAGCCCTCAGTCATAGCTGATATGTGTAAGACCACTGCTGCCCTAACCTTAGAGATGAAAATCCATATACTTCACATTAAAATTTGGCATAATAAAAAACCATTTGCAGCTGTCAGGTAGAAATGTTGGGTCCTTATGAAAGAGATAGTATGCAAGATGTCCTATTTGTTGTCTTTTAGTCCTCATGGCAGCCTCACAGTGTTAATAGCAACGTATCTAATATTTTATGGACAGGATTTGTAACTGTTATGTATGACCACATCTGAAATTTTGTGGTTTTAGAGGGAATAGAGAGAAAAGATGAATGTGGTAAGTTGGGAAGAAGGAACTTAGCTACTTATTGGACATTGGGAGACAGTGAAAAATCAGAAGTGCTTTTGTGTTTAAGTGGTGGATACTTTGAAATAGGAAAGACGAGAGCAGCATATATTATTCTGTGAAACAGTAGTTTGAAGTGATATTAATAGGTGCTCTATGGGACAAAAAGGTAGGTAAAAATAAGTTCAGAAAACGTTGCATATAATATTTCCCTCTTGCGGATTCACAAATATGCTAGGCTATGAAAAGTATCTGGCTGAAGGAAACCTATTTAACTGTACTGAACACAAAACACCTTTTTTCACAGCACAACTAT
>NW_016804447.1:909506-921864 GCF_001698545.2 Rhinopithecus bieti | reverse complement strand
CCTGACCTTGTGATCCGCCCGTCTCGGCCTCCCAAAGTGCTGGGATTACAGGCTTGAGCCACCGCGCCCGGCTCCACAACTATTAACATACTATGAGATAGCTTCTCCAGCTCACCAGTTTGGAAGTCTAGTCTAGAGGAATTTGGAAGTTCTTAATGGGAATAGAGTTTTGTGTTTGAGTTTGAGGATAGGACTAAGATTACTGTCAAGATTTTGGAGATGAAAGATAAATGAGGCTTAGAATTATAGTTTTGTAAATTCAGCTAAGTGGAAACAAGAGGCAAAACTTGGAAAGGAAAATACAGATATCCAATTGTAATCCTGAACCCATTATTGAATTGCGTGTGGGACTTTCAGATAAGGCACAGTATTTCAGTACCTCAGATGTATACAGATACTGCACTAGACTTAGTATGATTCACAGTCATTGGGTAATGAAGGGTACAGGTAGTGTTTATAATTAGAAATCTAGAGTCATAACTTTGAGTGCCAGCGAGATGAAAATAGAAGACCCCAGACTCTCCTGTGATGGGTGTGGAGGTAGTGGTTGGGTGGGAGAGAGGCAGAAAGTGCATAGGGGAGCCAGTCAGAGACACAAGGAAGGGTCAGAGAAATAGATATAAAATTAGAATTGCACACCCAAGGTGGCCATATGTGCTAGATAAGAAAGGAATAGAAAGGAATATACATACATCAGAGAGCTCAGTTTCGTTTTCTTCCTTTTAAGATTTTTTTATTTTTTTAATTTATTTTAGAGGGAGTCTTGTTCTGTCACCCATGCTGGAGTTCAGTGGTGTGATCTGAGCTCACTGCAGCCTCTCCCTCCCAGGTTCAAGCCATCCTTCCACCTCAGCCTCTCGTATAACTGGGATTGCAGGCGCCCGCCACCATGCCCAGCTAATTTTGGTATTTTAATAGAGACAGGGTTTCACCATGTTGGCCAGGCTGCTCTTGAACTCCTGGCCTCAGGTGATCTGCGTGCCTCAGCCTCCCAAAGTGCTGGGATTACAGGCGTGAGCCACCGCACCAGCCAGTTTCTCTATTTTATACATGAGAAAAATGAAACCAAGGGAGATAGAGCAATTTGCTCAGGATTAAGTGCTAGCAGAGCAGAGTCAGAATTAGAATTTTGTCATTTCATTATTGCTTCTTTCTACTCTAGAGATTTCAAAAAGGAAGAGATTGTTAATGATGATACTGAGGTATCTCCTCTCTTGGGATAAAGGAAATTTGCTGTCTCTGAAGGGACCTCTCAGGATAGGGATTGCATCTCTTAGTAGTTTACCATAGTAAAGAGTCTGAAACTTACAGACCCTGAAGCCTAGTATTTCTACAGCTATCTAATTTTTGTCTCAGGTTCATATTTACAGAGTTCATGAGCTTGATATAAAAATCAGAATGTCTATTAATTTACAGTTAAAAAAAAAAAAACTGCCTTGGGAAACAGACTCTCAGGTGTTGGCTAAGCACATTCTCTTCCCTGTAGATTTACCACATGGGAAACCACATTATAATTAGGAGGTTGCTTAGTGAGTATGTAGGCAGAACAAGTGGTATGTTTGGAATGTGTGATGGACTCAGGCTTTTCTTAACTTCTCAAAGACCGATTAGTTACCTCATCTGGCAATTGGGGGTAATAATATTAAATAGGGCATTGGGAAGAGTAGGTGAAAGGATCCATGTAGAGTATACTGTAAATTGCTAAACACAATGTCTGGCACAGGTGTCCTACTCTTAACTCTGGTAAGTAGTCAACATTTGAATCCCTCAGTTAGGATACAAATACTATAACCTCATTGTGAGCTTAGAAAACTCTTCCTTCTAAATACTGCTTGAATGAGAAAGGCCAGATTTTCTTTTCCTCTTCTGATGATTATCCTTTACCTGTGCTTTCATGGTTGACCAACCCATTTCTGACTGTTAAATGCTTTTTTTCTCGCATTGAGTTAAACTGACTCATTCGGTTGACCTAATGTCAGATCTTGAGTCCTGGGCTCCATTTTGCTCTTTTTAGGTTGCTCATTTTGAATGTTCTGCTCAATCCATTTTATTAGATTGAGCTCTGTGAAATTGCTGATATTCTACTGATTTTCATACATAAAAATGACAGTGTCGTGTGGCTTAACCTAATATAATGTATAATTATTTTAAATTTTAATTCCTTTCAGATGATCCTAGCAGTTCCTATTCTAAGTCAGTTGATGAGGTCTGAGGTCCCCCCACCCCGCCCCCAACTTTTTTTTTTAAATGTATAAGGCCTGAACTGTTATTCTTCTTTCCCTGTGATCAGGTTCCAAGAAGGTTCTTCTGTTGTATGTAGGCGTGTGTCTTTTGTGTAGTATATCATTTTTCCTTTTCTCTTTACATTTAGCTCAGATCAGCATTAACCAGGTGAATGATTACTTGTACTTCCTTAACTGATAGTTTACGTTGTGCATTTATTATTAATTTTTTTGAGTGTTAAGCCAAAGTTTGCTGCTCACTATACATTCTGTTTATGATATCCTAGGACATAAGCATTAATTTTAAAATCTTCACAGCTTTGGTAAGGATATCGTGGATTAGTACCAGGATTGGCAGATTTCTTCTGTTGTACCAGAATTTCAGTGTAATGCTGATAGATCAAAGTCAGAATGCCTGTTGGATACTTTGTTCAATATTTGCTCGATGGGATCTTTCATACTTCAAACCTCAGCATCTGGCAGTATACCCAGGTAATAAGCCTGCACTTTTTTCTCCCACTGGTGTGTCACACTACTTTTCTTTTTAAAGTCTGGTTTGGAGATCAGCAGTTATAAAATTATAGATATGTAATACATCCCTCTTGCTTTTTAATTTTTAAATACTATTTGATGTCATATATAAGGACATCACATTCATATATTGAACTGAATATTTTTGTTTATTTAACACATATATAGTGTGCCTTCTATATCACCAAGCTAACTTAAGCATTATATAATGTATGCAAAATAGGAGTTTATTAGAAACAAAATATTACTGTTAATTATTACCATAGTTATTACACTTAATAATATACACTATACAGTACATTGACTGTTTATTAAGTGCCAGGCACTAGCTCTAAGACATTGGGATGATTCTAAGATACTTCGTGTGGTAATTCATTTAATCTGCTCAAAAATTATGAGATGGGGGTGATATCCCTATTCTACAAATGAGGAAGCTGAAGCACTATGTAAATTGTTCAGGGTCACTCAGCTGGTACGAGAAAGTGCTGGGAGGAAATCTAAGAAGCTGTGGACCTCTCATCATCCTAGTTATGATTTTGTGTTAGGTCAGGCATCCTGTTGAGTGCTGAAAAAAATCTTTGCTTCTTTGGGATTGACAGTCTTTTTTGCTGGCACCTGAGATGGGCCTTGCTAAAGGACATCCGTTTGTCTTCAGTATCATTGCCACATGTTCTCCAGGTCAGTTAAGTTACCCTGTGTTGAGCAGTTTCTGTGGGCAAGGTACTGTTGCTGGAGTGGTCACTAGGAGATACAGAAATGAACAAGACCATCCTGCCCTCAGCTTACAGTTTAATCAGGAAGAAAGCTATGTACACAAGAAAATGCAGTACATACTGAATGTGTTAAAGAAGCTTAAAAAGGTTATAGAACCATAGATATGTATTTTAATTCCATGCCATGGGGTCAGAGTAGAAGGAGCATTTTAATTGTTCCTTGAAGAAGTTAATAGAAAGGCAAAGAGAATCAGCTAGCGTTCATTAGGGAAAACTCTTTAGTATGACAGTAGGAGACTGTTACTTGGAACTTGTCCAAAGAGAGAAAAAAGAAGATGGGAAATCTAAGAGCTATATTGGAATAAATGAATGAGAGAAAGGATGCTGATTTGGGACATGACATTCATACTGAAGCTGTCAGTATCAGTACCTCCTCTGTTGATCTACTACATGTATGATCTGTTGAAAACCTCGTGAGAGGGGAAATGTTTGTAGGCTAGATGCTGTGCAGCTTCCATCACCATCTTGAAAGTAATCCCTCCTTATTATCTCCCTGGTTCATTCATTTTACCTTTTGCAGTTGGTAAGAATGGAAACATCTTCTCAAAAGATGGTGCAAATCTCTCTTTAGGCTTATAAAATAATTTCAATTGCCTGTATTAAAAAGTTACCAGAAAGAATTAGGAAGTCAGGAGCTTTTGACAAAACTCTATGTTTTTTCTCCCTCAGTCCAAAATAACCCAGAGTTTTGGTTATATTTCTTTTTTATGTGTGTGCTGGTTATCTTATTTTAGTTTTCTGTTAGGAGAGCTTGAGGATTTTAATAACATTAATCTTTTGCAATGTAAATTTTATTCTAATAAACAGTGACACAATCTGTTAGCCTCTGTAGGGGCTATAAAAGAACATGAGTTGTGACTACTGCTCTGCCCTCAGGAAGCTTAAGTTGTATTTGAGAAGATGAAGTTTTAAGAAAACCTCCAGAGGTACAAATAGGTAATGTGTTTTTACATGGTGGCAACTTTTTTCTGTGTTGCCTTCTTGTTTTCCTGTGTTCAGCTGTATTAAACTGTCATTCACACTGCAGTTTTTTAGCCCCTTCTCCAGCCCTGCACTACTCTGCTTTGATCGAGATACATCCTAGACAGTGAAGCTCTTCTTGAAGTCATGTACCTGGCTGACATTTTGTGTTCACCATATCTTTTGTGATGTTCTCTGCAACACTTAATTGTTTGTTTTGGCTATTCAGATTCTTTTTTGGTTCCATATGAATTTTAGAATGATTTTTTCTAATTCTGTGAAAAATGGCATTGGTAGTTTGATAGGAATAGCACTGAATCTATAGATTGCTTTCGGCAGTATGGCCGTTTTAACCATACTGATTCTTCCAGTCCATGAGCATGGAATGTTTTTCCATGTGTTTGTATCATCTATGATTTCTTTTAGCAGTGTACAACACTTAATTGTACTTGCTAGTATGCTTGTCTTTCTCCCTCATTTAGACTGTAAACTCTCTGAAGACAGAGCCTTGGACATAGAGTTTACTCAGATACCTTTGGGACTGGTAAGAACTTTGGAGAACAACAACAGGTGTTGGGGGACAGTGATAAGTTTAATATTGGTGATTGCATTTGAAGTACAGCAAGATACTCAAATAGAAATGTCTGTTAACAGAACATCGCCTGGCACTTGATTAAGGTGGTAGATGTAGGCCGTAATATGGTATGAGTTGCCAAGAGGCCTGTGGAGAGATCCCTGGGTAATACCCTCATTTAAGGTGTGGTAAAGATTTTTAAAGGGGGTGAATGTGAGCAGAGGAGGATGAATTAAGAGACCTGTGAGAATAAGTAAGTGATACAATGTACAGGAGGGAACAGTACTGTCAAATGACACAGAAGTATAGAGGAGGATGAGGATTGATAAAAAGTCTGAGATCATTAATAGATGATAGCTAATAGAAGCATTAATAGAAGATGGCTCTTCATAGTGAGCCATCTTAGTAGTGCATGAACTGAAGAATGGATCCAGTTTGTCAGGGTCAAGGTGAGAGTGGTCCATTAGGAAGAAGCATTGCGAATAGACCTTTTTAAGAAGTGGGATAAAAGGAGGGGGGGAAGAAAGAATAGCCTTGATGGGTTATCAAAATCCAGGAGAGACTTTTTTTTTTTTTTTTTTTTCTGTGGCGGGGAGGTGGACAGAGAAAAATGGTCTTTTATGTAATAGAATGTATCTGAATATTGGCTAGTCTAAGTGAGGAAACCAAGAGAAAGGCTTTGGATGGAAGTGGTGGTAGCTTGCAGTAGCAATCAAGGAAGCAAGGTCTTAGAGCAGACTTGAGGACCCTGGAAAGAGCTAGAGTAATTTAAGAAAGTCTTGGAATTGAAAGAGGAACATGACAGGAAGTTAGAGATGTGTCCGTGGATCATGTATGACTGAGAAAAAATTGTGATGGAACTAAGAACTCAATTTTTTTTTTTTTTTTTTTTTTTTTTTTTGAGACGGAGTCTCGCTCTGTTGCCGGGGCTGGAGTGCAGTGGCCGGATCTCAGCTCACTGCAAGCTCCACCTCCCGGGTTCACGCCATTCTCCTGCCTCAGCCTCCCGAGTAGCTGGGACTACAGGCGCCCGCCACCTCGTCCGGCTAGTTTTTTGTATTTTTTAGTAGAGACGGGGTTTCACCGTGTTCGCCAGGATGGTCTCGATCTCCTGACCTCGTGATCCGCCCGTCTCGGCCTCCCAAAGTGCTGGGATTACAGGCTTGAGCCACCGCGCCCGGCCAAGAACTCAATTTTTAAACTTTTACCAACATTGCTCAGCCAGATGGTATGTCTATTCAGGGGTAGCTAATTAACCAGATGGGTGGTAGGAGGATAAAGAGCAAGTGAGACATAAGAGCCAAGCTGGAGTCGCTGACCATTAAGAAGTAAGCATTTTTAGGGAGGCAAGTGTTGATTAGAAAGGATCTTGACTACCTTTGAGCTTGTAGGTCGGAATGTATACACAAGGTTCAGTGAAGTGAAGAGAAATAAAGTGAGATAAGTTGTTCACTGGAGAGGAAATTTTGAAAATAGAACAATTCCAAGGGATGATAAGTTTTAATTGTGGCCCTCCCCTTGAATAGCAGGTAGAGAATACAGAGCAAAGTCTTAAATGAAGGTCAGGAATGTGTGAAACCAGAGAGTTTGAAGGATCATCATGTTGTGATGGAATGAGTTACAGTTCAGCACATCCCTGTTGCCCATGTTCTTTGCACTTTGGTGAGTTAACCATAAATAAATTCTTGTCTGATATCTTCTTAAAATAGAATTTACCTTAATTTTCAGCCAGATTATTTAAATGTTTTGTAAAAGTGAGTATTGATTTACTGAACTGTTCTTAAATAATCACAGCTGGAAATTGCAAAAGATCATCGACTATCAAACTATATAAATAAAAAGAGATAAACAAATGGGAAAGTGCCTTCTTCCCTTAATTCTCTATTCAGTTGGTGAAGAACTGGAATAAATCTTACTGAAATCTAGAGTTTTAATTAAGAAAACAGAAAGCTCATGTTAAATTTACAGATAAGAGTTATGCCTCTCAATATTGCCAACTTTATTTTTGTGAGCTCTTTTCAGTGACATAATGAGCATCCTGTTTCCTTAAGCATGTAAGTGTAGGTTCTTGTGAATTGACAGGATAGAAGCTCTTAAGAACTGAGTAGGCCGACAGAGCAGCTGGTGTGACATTCAAGTGTTCATGTTGCCTTCTAGCTCCTGAACAGAAGGAAAAATACAGTTTTAATTTAGAAATCTCTTCTTTGACTGTAACTGAAAATTTCAACACCAGCGAGACTGGAAAATGATAGAACATTTGGTTCTCATATTTAACTGGAGATATAGTATGTTCTTATATTTGGTAAACTGCACAGGATTATATAAAATTAACTTTATTTTTTGAGCTTTTCAAAAGCTTATTCTACTGGGAAACTTACTGTAAAGATGAAAGGTTTCTAAAATGCCTGAATAGAACAATAGAATAGGAGAAAACAAAGTAGTTTATTTTGTGGGATAGCAAGAGAAGGTAGGTATCTAAAGTTCTCTGTTAAACTTTTAAACGTTTAATACTTTTTAGGTGTTTAAAGTAATTTAACATATGTTCAGAATGTATCAATATGAGTCTCCACATTTTTAAAATAAATTATTTGCAGTGTTTATGTATATTTGTGTATTATAAGGCTTAAATGGAAAATATTAGTATACTTGGTACTAAAAATCAAAACAGAAATCTAAGTATCAACTCAAGTAATGTTTTTAGAAAGTAGTCTGCTTTCAGTTATCCATGCACATCAAGAATACCATAGGCTGGGTGTGGTGGCTCATCACATCTCTACTCCCAGCACTTTGGGAGGCCGAGGCGAGCGGATCATGAGATCAGGAGATCAAGACCATCCTGACCAACATGGTGAAACCCCGTCTCTACTAGAAATACAAAAATTAGCTGGGTGTGGTGGCTCATGCCTGTAATCCCAGCTACTCAGAAGGCTGAGGCACGAGAATCGCTTGAACCCAGGAGGCGGAGGTTGCTGTGAGCTGAGATTGTGCCACTGCACTCAAGCCTGGCGACAGAGCGAGACTGTCTCAAAAAAAAAAAAAAAAAAAAGCGTAATAAAGAACCATGAGTAATTTGCTTATATTTGTTTGAGGAAACTTTTGGATCAAGGTGACAATTCAGCAGTTTGTTCCCTAGTCAAGGTTGAGGCTACACTTACTGTCAGTAGTGGCTCTCCAGAGCAGTAGCATTAGCATCACTGTTATCTGAGAAGTTGTTAGACAGTCTCATGAAGTGTTCCATCAACTGAGTGAGGCTCAGCAATCTGTGTTTTCACAGGTGATTGAGGTGATTCTGGTGCATGCTGAAGTTTAAGAACCACTAATCTCTAGTGTGTTAACTGTTAAATTTGTTCTGGTTTTGGTAAATTCAGAGGGATTGTTTTTTGTTTTGTAAGTACAACCTTGCAAAATTAGACCAACCTCTCAAAAGACAGGTATCATAAACGTTTGGGATAAGATGATACCAACTGACTTGACCATAGACCAAACATGTCTATAGTTCAAGATACCTGTGTTTGAGATCATTCACATTAAAATTTTATCATATACTCTGCTTAATTAAGTACTCTGTTGGCATGAATGAATAATCTGTACTGAAAATGACAGCTATCAAAAGCCAAAATAATTATCTAACAGCCCCAGGGAGGGAGGCGAGTCACCTATTCTCCTTTGGGCTGGCATATTTCTTTATAGACTAAAGACTGTGGGAAACAGGAGCTGTGCTTGGGTGGTTTTTTTTTTTACACTTTCACTGAGCCAGACTGTTACAGTGTGGTTTCATCATTTTAATTGAATTGTGGAATTCTGAAATATGAGAGAAACAAAATAAATAGGCCCTGTAAATGCACATGCAAATAAATTATTATCAATAAACGAATCTCGTTTCCTCTTACTAAAAACAGATGAAAACAATTTTAAAGGCTGCTGTGCCATCCAACGCCTCCGTACTGACTCCTTTGACTCCTTTGAAAAAAGGGACAAACAGTGGAAAGTGAAAACAAGCAGCTAGAGATGACAGTATAGTGGGAATAAGAGTCAAACATCAGAGAAATGAAGGCAACAGAACATTTCAATAGTCAGAGAGTGGTTAACGGTAGCAAAGGTTGCTAGTAGGTTAGATTAGGGCTAAATGTGTCCATTAGATTTAAGAACACGAGGGGTCATTGGTCACCTGGGAGAGTAGTTTCAACGCAGCATAAAAGAGGAATCTAGATTTTAATAGGTTGATTTATGAGTGGGAGATAGTGTAGAAACAGCAAATTTTGGAGCGGATAATAGGTATGGAGTTAAGTGTTTTTTTCACCAAATGGTCTTTACTGGGTAAGATTGTTTTTATTATTATTTAGATCTACTTGCCAACTTTATTACCATGTTTATTTGACAGATTTTTATTTAGCATAGGTAACCCTAACAAATTATTTTCAAATAAATGTATTATTTTCTTTCAGGCTGTATGAAATATTCTAATTCAGGTTTATTCTGCTTTGCAATAATCCCTTACCCTGAAGAATCTAAGACCCTGGTTAAAAAACATTGCCATGTAGCAGGCGTGTAATTCATTTTAAAATCTGAAATATCCTTTAATTTATTCTGTTGTCTAAAATGATTTAAAGGAAAGCTATAATATATCTGGCATACCAAGATGGTTTGGAAACTCCTTGAATGCTGTGACTTTCTCTTAACTCATCTAACACCTAACGTATTCTTTTAAACAAAGTGTTAGGAAGTTTTGTTTAGCTCTGCTATTTAAATTGTGGTTGCTTCCATTGTAAAATCTGTTTTTCAAATTTATTTTAGCTTATGGTTCAAGAGTACCTTCTATGTTCCAGACAGTGCTGGAGTTAAAAATGAATGGCGGCCGGGCGCGGTGGCTCAAGCCTGTAATCCCAGCACTTTGGGAGGCCCATACGGGCGGATCACGAGGTCAGGAGATCGAGACCATCCTGGCGAACACGGTGAAACCCCGTCTCTACTAAAAAAATACAAAAAACTAGCCGGGCGAGGTGGCGGGTGCCGGTAGTCCCAGCTACTCGGGAGGCTGAGGCAGGAGAATGGCGTAAACCTGGGAGGCGGAGCTTGCAGAGCGAGACTCCGTCTCAAAAAAAAAAAAAAAAATGAATGGCACAGATTCTCCCTTGAGTTACAGTTCATTGGGAAAGACAGAGGTAAACAAATCATTGCAGCTGTGTGATAAAGGCTATAATAGAAGAACAAATTAATGCCTTCCTTATTCTAATCTAGTTGTTTCCCACCCTGAGAGATTTGCTAAAGTGTTCATGCCAAGTTTATAACTGACAGCAGCTGTAACTGCTGTAACTTGCCCTTTAAAGTACTGTACTTAGTCTCTGCCTCTGGAAGAGTCTACTAGATAAGTAAGTTACCTAGGGAAGTAGGACTAATTTTAGTCAACACAGACACAGCAATGGTATTTAGGAGTCCTTTGAAACTAATAAATCAGGCATTTTAGATAATGCGTATTTTCTGCTTTATCAGCTCTATAAAACTAAAATCTTGTTTGGTGAATTTACTCTTGTTTATATGTTATTCTTTACTCATCTAATATAAATTACTTTTCTAAACAAGCAGTATAGGCTTAATGATCTTTTATGTGAGTATGTATGTTTTCTTTAAGCCTCTTAAAAGTGAAAGATGTGAGTTAAGAGTAAATTTAAATTTGAGTCATTCCTTGATTTCTTTAAAACATTTTAATGAAATAATTTGAATGTACCAAAACTTTGTAGAATAAACTCTCTACCATTCTTAATCTTGTAGTGTCTCTTTGATATGTGTAATAATAGACCATCTGCTCCTTTCACCGTGAGAGTGAGATATTACATGCAAGCACTTATACTTAAGTTTACAGTAAATTATCATGGTTGAAAGACTTCAGATTTTTAGGGTGTGAATTGGGTAAAAGGTTATTGTCTTTCTGCAGAAAGTGACTACATCAGAAGGTTGAAAGATCATAGTCTTTTTGGAAGACTGATTTGAGTAATAATAAAACTCCAATCTCGTGTTAAAAAAAAAAAAAAGATCCTCATCTCTCTTGATAAGATATGGAGATCAAAGATGGATAAAGCATGGTTTTTTTGCCTTTAAATAACTTTTCGGTGTAATGGGCCATAAATTTAGGCTAAGTTATGTAGTATACTATCCAAACCTTCTATAGGACATTTACAGTGCTAAGTTTCAGATTGTCCACACTGATTGAGAATCACTGCGGCTATCTAGGAGGACTGGATGGGGTAGGGCTGGATTTTTTAACTCATGAGGTAGCTATCACTGTCAATAAAATGCCATAGCAACCACAGTGAGAAACAGCTATGTAGGCTAGTTATCGCTCTTGCTGTAACTATGTCTGTGTGTAAAGGAAGTGGAATTCATTTTATGTTAAAGAAAAAAACACAAAATAAAAAACACACAATGAAAATGGAGATCTCTTGAGTTCTTTTTTGAAAACCTGTAGTCCAAAATTATTTTTTAGTTCTTTGTCAGTCAAATGGTGCATCTAATGGTTAGGGTGTCAGTACCAGTTTTAAAGTACAGTGCCAGTTATTTCCCTGATAGTGGTAGCCTCCTTAAAACTTGTATATTGTTTATCCTGCGATTTTAATTGCAGCTATTTACCCTCATGTTTAATGATTTTGTGAGTATTTAATGCTTGCTTTATTTTATAAGTATCTTTATCCATTTTGGAAGTAGACCATTATGAGTGTTTGGTTTTAATGGCCATAAAATGAACTATTGGATTTGATCTCCAGCATCCCTTTAGCTGTTAAATTCTAGGATTCTTTACTTTGTGACCATGATTTAACAGAAAAGTCTTTTTAAAATAGTGTTTTATTTTGATTTTGATTTAGTAACTTTTAAAAAATGTATACTTGCTTGGTATCATATTAGTATATTTGGGTCCAGGGAATAAGCTCTAATTGTGTACAGTTTATGTCAAAGTTGATATTAATTTATGAGGTGGTACACATTGACTTCTAAACACCAAAGAACTAAAAATTTGAAACTTAAAACTTAATATTCTCATTAAATGAATGAAAATAAAGTGTCTTTATCTTTAGAAGATTTTTTTTAAAACCCTAAATCAATAATTTGTGTTCGTATAGAACCAGTCATGGATTAAGACCCTTTGTAAATACTAGTTTTGGATTTAAATACTTTACTGAGACATGTAGTAAAACTAATCAAAATTTGACTTAACATTTAAATTATTCCAGTATATCAAATCGTATACTGATTCTCTTTTCCTCTAGGTTTAAAAATCTTTTTTTTTTTTTTTTTTTTTTTTTTTT
>NW_016804447.1:877538-906926 GCF_001698545.2 Rhinopithecus bieti | reverse complement strand
TTTTGAGACGGAGTCTTGCTCTGTGGCCCAGGCTGGAGTGCAGTGGCGCGATCTCAGCTCACTGCAAGCTCCGCCTCCTGGGTTCACGCCATTCTCCTGCCTCAGCCTACCCCAAGTAGCTGGGACTACAAGTGCCCGCCACCAAGCCTGGCTAATTTTTTGTGTCTTTTAGTAGAGACGGGGTTTCACCATGTTAGCCAGGATGGTCTCGATATCCTGACATCATAATCCGCCCGCCTCGGCCTCCCAAAGTGCTGGGAGTACAGGCGTGAGCCACCGCGCCCGGCTGAGTCTGGATAACTTTCACGCAACTTTTCCTTGATCTGTAAAGTGACCTTATGAAGGAAGGAATTGATTGAAATTATATTATTAACCAACCTGTCTCTTTATGAGCTCTACTAACTCCTAGGATATAATCATCCTTTTGTCTTTTTCTAAGGCCCTACCCATTCACAGTAAAGATTATATGTCAGTAAAAATCCACCTTGTTGTTCTTTTTGAATATTGTAACCATTTTTGCCCGACTCCAGTCTTCAGCTACGTGTGTGTGTGTGTGTGTGTGTGTGTGTGTGTGTGTGTGTGTGTTTTGTAATACCTCAAAGAATACCGACAGTAGTTTGTTCAGAGACAACCTTTATTCTGGGCTAAATTTTGTAAGCCAGGAGGCCTATATATGCTTTCTTTAAAATCTTCCTCCTCTTGCGCCTCAGCTTCCACTTAACGTTTTTTCTTACACTTTTCAAATAGAAGATAAAATTCTTTTAGAGAACAAAGAGAAGCAAAATAGATGTTCTGCTTTCTGTTATATATCAGTCCCAAAGAGTGTTTGTCTCACTTGATTGTCATGTTGTAGCTAACAAGTGAAAAGCAAAACTTTTTTATTGTCCTTAGTATTTTTGTCAATCAGCCAAGTAGAAGAATGGAAGAGTAGGTAAAGAAGAAAATAGTAAAAGGAGCTATAGATGATCTAGAAATAGACAACAACCTGCTGTATAATTTGCAGGATATTGGTAATTCAAATAGGTCCACTTTGGGAAAGTGGCTCATTTGCATTTGGTGCTTTTGTCTGGACTTCCTTTTCTTTAAACAGTGAGGGAATTGAGCATGATTAATAATCATGTGCTTATCAAAGCTCTGTGTCTTGCAAAGTAATAGAAAACTCAACCCTGGAAGGGCATTTATTGACAAATTACGGAAAAGATCAGTGATAGGACAAACTTTAGTCACTGATTGACCCAGGGGCTCAACTGATGTCCAGGATTGACAAGCACATGCTCACTCACTCACTCACTCTCTCTGCTCCACGTTGCTGTCTATTGGATCCATTTTCAGAGACTTTCCCCTTGTGGTATCAGATGCCCACAGTAGCTCTTCATGTGTCTCTCAGATTTAAGTTCAATTAGAATAAACAAGTATCTGCCCCAGAGTCACAGCAGAAGTGTTGTTACCACCCATTGGCTCTTGTTAGGTCACATGCACATTCCAGAACTGATGATCAGCATGACTGCTGGGGATATCTGGGAATGGGCATGGAACTCTGCTCAGACTCTGTTGAGCATTGGGGAAGCACAGATTCCTAAATGAAAAGTGAGGCTGTAGCTGAAAGATAGGGAAAGGGATGCTGAGGTGGCAAATAGCAAATACGACAGTGGTCCTTCAGTTCTGATTTATTGTATAAATGGGTACATTTGGTATTTCACGATTTTGTGACCTACGAAAACTTCCATTTTGACCTATTAAATGTGAAGATGTAAAGTGGAGGCTGTATAGTGGATATAAGTTCCAGTCTTAGCTATGTTACGTATCCCTGTTGTTGAGGAATCCAAAGGCATTCAATGAATAACATTCTTTTCTCCTGCTTGAATTCTGTGAAAAGACAAATTGGCACATAGGAATAAAAAAAATCAGTTTTATTACTTATGAAAGCGGGAATGGATGACTTGGTTTTTGTGTGACAACAACAAGACTCTAGTATTGAACCCAGAGCTAAGTTATTATTTACCTCCACTCCAGTGGGCTTTTAAACCTTGGGGTCTGCCCCTAAGAATTCAAACTAGAATACATGAGTCCTACAGATATCTGGCTCCCCACAGAAGGCAGAGGTGAAGAAGCTACATATGTCTAGTTTCTCTAGGAAAATCTCTTACCAGGCAGGTCATTTCACATCCATGATGATTGATGGGGTAGCAGGACAGGAGTTGCTGAGGAAAATTCCTCTTTGTGGAAACCAGAGGACAGATGAACAAACATGCCCTCAACACACAGACTTATCTTAATTATTTTATTTGTTAAATAATCTGTTTTAAGGTTAGTGTGATGTTCAGGCCAGCAGACTCTGGATATAGAAACCTAAGGAGATTATCAAATAACCATCCTCTCCAGTTTTTCAAGTTGGATTATTATAATAATTGATGTGTGCGTAGGAGGGAACTCACTTTGCCTAGGAGATGAGTAAAATTGGTAATAATTAGACAACCATAAGGATCTATGAAGTGGGAGGAAGCAGGCAATGCAAGAAAATGTCTTGCAGAATCTATAACTATCACATCTTTGCAAATTTAACCTAAGGCAAGCAAACTTTTCTCACCTAGCCATCCTCAATTCACTGATATGAATTCCAAGTTTTTAGCCCATTCTCCAGTTCAGTTGTTCTCACAAGTGTGCTCCCTAGACTGATAGCATCAACTTCACCCCAAAAATTGTTAGAAATGCAGATTATTGAGCCCCACCTTAATCTACCTGAATCTAAAAATGCTTGAGGTGTGGGGCCCAGCAATCTAACCAATTCTCCGGATGATTCTGATGTATGCGGAAGTATGAGGACCATATACCATGATTACAGACATCTTCATAACAGTTTCATAGCTGAAGATTTATTGCATTGACCATTCTAATCTTTTCTAGTTCTAATCATCAAACATTTAAAAAATATTTTTGATGCAGGTAGATTGCTTCAGGTGGAAAGAAGTTGAGTCTGTAAAATGGAGCAAGAGAGTCATGAGCAGTGGGGCTGCATTTTCATCTTGTAGGTTTAGATTTAGTGGCATGATGCCTATTTCAAAAACTAAATGTAGCAGCAGAATACTCAGGGCATTGTATGTGTGAGATATTAGAATGAGGAAGAACCAAGGGATTAGTGATTCTAATTTGCATAGAAGAACTTGAAGATCAGGAAGAAAGGGGGTTATATACAGAAGAGACTTTTCAAAGGTAGAATTAACTTAGTAACAGACTGAAGCCGGAAAGGATGGAATCAAAGATGATTTAAGATTCCTAGCTAAGCTGGTAAATAAAATGGTGGTGGCAGAGCTGTTAAATGAGTGAATGAGATGAGTCCATCGTTGGGCATGTTAACTTTGAGGTGGTTGTATGGAGAAGAAAGCTTATCTTTAGTCAGATTAGAATAATAGGAGGAGTTGAAAGTATGATGAAGAAATAAATGTAATGCATGTATTCATTCCTTAGACTTTTACTGAGTGTCTACCATGTGTCTGGTACAGTTTTAGGTTCTCAAGATGTAAAAATGGACAAACTGTACCCTCAGAACTAGTACTGTAGATGGAGGGAAAAAAATAACATATAAACAAATGAACAAGATAAATTTAGGTAATAAGACTGGGCAAGGAAAACAAAAGAGTAGAGAATTTCTTTAGATGGGGGGTCAAAGGAAGACCTGAGGTGGTGACATGTGACAAGTCATATAGAGTATAGTTTTTGACAGCCAGAAGATGGTAGAGTCACAGAGTGGCCAATGAGAATTACAGGAGATAATAATATTAAAGGATCTGTTATGCTTTTTGTCCTTTCAGACGCTATTCCATATGAAAGATTTGCAGAGAGAAATCCAAGTATAATGTTAAAAGGAACTTGGGTTTGGAGACAGTCCACCTCAGACATTTCAGCCATTTGTTAGCTGGGCAGAAAACTCACTTTCTTGAAGTCTGCTCTTCTCAGTAGAAGAAGAAGGAGTCATACTTCATGGGATTAAATTGTAATGATTAAGTGAGAGAATGAATTTAAAACAACTAGCATAGTGCTTGGAACAATAACACTAATGCTGAGTGGATCATAAAATTCAGTCATGTGAAGTGCACTTTCATTTAATGTTGTTATAATCTAATGTCTTTTGATACACAATTTTTTTAAAAGTTGTACTTTGATCTGTTATGCAAAACACTTTAAAAGCACAAGACTGAAGTTCAAAAATATTTATATTATTAAATAATGTACTTTAGCTACCGGATAACATTTAGAAAATATGCTTATGTGCATAATACTCTATTAACTTTTAAATATTTTCTTTTTTACAGATGTGTACATCTCATGATTGATACGGAGAAACTAGTCATGGGCCAAAGGTCAAGATA
Organism: Rhinopithecus bieti; assembly: GCF_001698545.2. Lineage (NCBI taxonomy): Eukaryota > Metazoa > Chordata > Mammalia > Primates > Cercopithecidae > Rhinopithecus > Rhinopithecus bieti. The sequence goes on along the minus strand of NW_016804447.1, from coordinate 902,559 downwards.
CTTCTCTGGGAAATGTTGCTGCTGATGCTGCTTTACAAAGTCATACAATGAGTGTTTGGTTTAAGAAAGATTTTCATATTTAAAAGATTTTCATCTTGGAAATACATCAAGTGAAAATTAAATTCTTTTGGGAAACATTTTCCTTCTGATATATTATACTTGTAATGGGCGACATGGCAAACAACTCAGTTGCTTACAGTGGTGTGAAAAACTCTTTGAAGGAAGCTAATCATGATGGAGACTTTGGAATTACGCTCGCAGAGCTGCGGGCTCTCATGGAGCTCAGGTCCACAGATGCATTACGAAAAATACAGGAAAGCTATGGAGATGTCTATGGAATTTGCACCAAATTGAAAACATCTCCCAATGAAGGTGAGTTTTATTATGCTTGTTTTTGGTTCTTTGTGCAAAGAGTTCTATATATTTGACCTAAAAATAAGCATGCTTATATTATCTTGGTGATTTAATGATTATGACATAATTATAGTGACATTAAAAATGGGTTATCAGATTAGTACAGGTAAAGTGTTTTTAACATAAATGTTGCAAATTAATTTATATGTTTTAGATTGGCGGGATGAAATATTTTGTTCCATTATACATACTACTGCTGCCTGTTTATGACAAAAAGATTGTCTTCCCTTTGAACTATAAAGGATGGAACCAGGCTTGGATGCCTCCCAGGGATTTGGTGGAAATAAACTCTCAGATCACTATCCTTCATTTTGCTGGGTGGCTTAAAATAGTTGTCACTGTCAGTAGCTGATTGAGTTGGTTTTAGCTTATGAGGCTTAACCTAACCTTTAATAATTAGCTCAGGAGTTCCTAAAGCAAATGAACTAGATTAGACGGAAGTTAGTTTTTCACCTAACAGACATTTCTTTTAATAAAACTAGTTTTCAGTCTTTGAATTATGTTGAATATCCCTGTTTTCACAGAAGCCTTTGGTTTCATAAATTTGTATTTGTGGCAGATTTTCTTTTTGAGAATTAGCCTGTGTCTGCATGATGGCTTTGAAATGATTCAGAAAAAGATTGTGCCTTTATAAAATTGAATCAGATTGAACATAAAATTACAGGTTGTTAGGACATTTCAGGAAAGCATTTCCAAATTGTAAAGGCAGAGTTGGGAAGGGACACTTACGAGGATGAATGGGGATTACAATTTATTTTATTAAAGATGAGAAATTATTAATGTAAAAATTTAATGTATATTAGTATATAGTCCAAAGCCAATTCTAGAGAAATTAAGCAAAAGTATTTTTCTTCATTTCCTGAAACATTTTATGCCATGCTATTGCTTAGATGATATTTAATGTAATAGCAAAAGGCTTTTACAAAATTAAGTAACTTTAAATTATATTTTAAAATTATTTAAAACCTTTGTAACCTATGTAATTCATTGTGAATTGTTAATTATTTTAATGATAGGTAGTTACTTTGATTTCTCTGAAGTAACATGATCTTGAGGAAGCCAGAGTCAGTATTCACACGTGTCCCAACAGGGCTTCTTTAGACTATTTGGAATACGTTCTTTTCCTGCAAGACCTGTTAACTCTTCAGGGTTTTCTAGATCTTTTCAAATTGGAACCACTAGAAGCATCAGCTTCTTAGTTATACCTTAGATATGTTATACCATTTCAATGTAGTTGGGTTTGATTACTACAAGATCAATCCCAACTATTAATACATTAAGATGGTGTTGCATATCTAAGGTATAACTAAGAGTATCAGGAACAGTTCCCATGGACTTGAATAGACAGTAATTTGACAAAATTGATTGCATACCTAAGGTATAACTAAGAGTATCAGAAACAGTTCCCATGGACTTTAATAGACAGTATTTTGACAAAATTTGAAGCTTGTTCATTATGCAAACCGACTTTGAGATATTATAACATCTTAGAGATTTGTACATTAGTATGTTGTTCTCAGCTGGTAGATTTGTTAATTCAGCTTAACCATTAAAATCTCATGGTTTTATCATCAAGTTGATAGGGGACACTAACAGTAAGGAGTCCTCAATAGAACAACATAGTTTGTTTATAAAAGCAATATTGAGCTTTAGTTTCAAATCTTCACTCAACTGTACTTCCCCCTAACCTGTACTTCCCCTAACCCTAACTTGCATTTCTCTATTAATCAAAGTTCTTGTCTTCCGATAACTGAATACCCCACCACTTGAAAATAAGAATGCCTTCTCATTTATAGACATAATTTCTCATTAGTTTGCACTACAGTTTCTTTCATGCTATTATTTGGAGCGGTGCCTTTTAAATTGGTTTAATTAGTGAAGTTAAGTTAACTGAAAATTTTGCATATAGTACAGTGGCTTTTAAAATTTGAGAAGGGGATAGTTATGTACCCTTTTGACAGTATGTTGGAAGCTATGGATAATCTCTAGAAATACCCACTTACCACTCAGAATTCTATGTGAATTGTTGCTGCTTTGGGCTATTAGATAAATTCATGCATTATTATCCCCTCTTTAATTCGTAGAAAGTGTTTGCTCATGTTCTTCCTAGTATTGTGAATTTAATATTTGCTAAAATTTGTATAAACTATTGTCCTCACTGTTTATATATACACAATTTGTTTTTTTGAAATGATCTTTTAAAAATAATGTGAAGCAAGCCATTTTAAGCATTATACTTATATTTACAGTTGAAAATACAAATGAAAACAGCAGTGCGGTGGCTCACACCTGTAATCCCAACACTTTGAAAGGCCAAGGCAGGAGGATTGCTTGAACCTGGAAGTTCAGGACTGGCCTAGGCAATATGGCAAAACCCCATCTCTGCAAATAAAAAGATTAACCACTGTGGTGGCACATGCATCTCTGCTATTCAGGAGGCTGAGGCAGGAGGATCACTTGAGCCCAGGAGTTTGAGGCTGCAGTGAGCTGTGATTGCACCACTGCACTCCAGCCTGGGTAACAGAGGGAGACCCTGTCTCAAAAAAACAGCAGCAGCCTTCACTAGAATGTTATTTCCAAAGAATCTTCATAGTTTTAGTTTAACTTAGTAGAAATAATTCACTCAGAAACATTTTGTCACTGATCAAGCATGCAAATGGTAATAAATGAAACAGTTCCCATGGACTTTAATAGACAGTAATTTGACAAAATTTGAAGGAATAAGCAATTAGGAGTTTGTATGTCCAAGGAAATGAACTAGACAGCAAGTACTCTTTTGTTAAAATAACCTGTTTATAGTCAGGGAAAGTGAGAATTACAATGATTCTTCAAAGTACATGAATTTCAATTAGGTAAAACTGAAGTTGTCTTACCTGTCCCTTTAGTTCATTCATTTATTGATGACATATACTTTCTTCAGACTTAGGATATTGATTGTCCTGTGTTTTATATACTTCCCCTAAAAGAGGTGGTGGGGCCTGGCAGTTACTGGAAGGCAGTTGTTGGTGTATAATTAAATCATCACAATTTTAGAGACTTTATGTAAGAATATGTGCATCTTAGAATTGCTGAAATTTTGTAGTATTTTTTAGTATCTGCCATGCAGTAGGCATTTTTCTAGGCCCTGGGTATATATCCATGAATAAAACAAATATCTCTGCCTAATTTTCACATGTTCACATGGGGAGACAGTTCACAAGACAACTAAATGAAATGTGTAGTGTGTTGGCGATACATGTTTTTAAAAAAAAAATGAGTGGAGAAGGGAAAACAGAAATATTGGGGGTGTCACTATTGGATTTCTGTAAATTATGGAGGAACAACCCAAGACATTTCTTAGGCAATAACCACAAAAATGATAGGTTATCCTTATGATGGATAACACTTTTTGTGCCAGATTGGCTATTAGCACTTGAAAATATTAAAATAAGTTAATATTTTAACAAGTTTATCTATTCTACAGCCAAAGAACCCTCAGCACAAAAAAGTTAAACAGTTTACCCAGAGTCTCACTCTGGCTCCAGTCTTATTCTGGCTTCAGAGACCATGCTTTAACCACCTCATTGTGTGTTGCATGTTACAAAAGTTCAGTTCACTTAGCTTGTAAAAGAGTTGCAATATGAAGAAAGAGGTAGCTCAGTCTTCTCAATAGTAATTTTTGATAGGGAAAAAAAAATTTGGAATTACATGGTGAAAAAAAATTTGGTTTAAAGTTCTGCTTATCAATTTGTTCTTTATTTAAAAAACATACCATGGCCAAATATGGTGGCTCACACCTGTAATCTTAGCATTTTGGAGGCTGAGGTGGGAGGATCATTTGAACCCAGGAATTTGAGACCAGCCTGGGCAACATTTAAAAAATCAGGTAAAAAAAAAATGAGCCAGGAGTGGTGGCACACGCCTGTGGTTCCAGCTACTCAGGAGGCTGAGGTGGAAGGATCGCTTGAGTGTGGGAGGATCGTCTGAGTCAAGGCTGCAGTGAGCCATGTGTGATCCCACAAAAGAGTGAGACCCTGTCTCAAGAACAAAAAGAATGCCCTATTCAGTAAATTGTATTTATGTGATTCCTTTTTGTCTTGCCCATTCCATTTATCACTTGTTTTCTAACAATATGTTTTGAAGAATATCATATGCATATCATATGCATATGATACTGGTCAATAGGAAGTGTTTTGACCAGATGTAATTTTCATATTAAAAACTTCCCAGTGGTTCTGATTAACCATCCTAACTCCTAAAGAAATTGGAAATATAAATTGCAAGTGAACTGGAATGGAGGCTTGTAATGTCATATTTTTGGCTCTCTTAGAGAAAGCATCTGTCTTACAGTCCTCAAAATCCAAGAATGCACTTTTATACCAAAATAACCTGCTTCTAACATCCTAACTGCATAAAATTACCTTCACAGTTTTTTTTTTCTTCTGTATCTTTGTTGTTTTCCTGCATTGACTTTCTTATTCATATTCTAAATCACATTCCTTGATCCTTATATTTTTACACTAGCTTTTGGTATATCTTTCATCTCTTCGTGGTCCTGTGTTATCTATGTTATATTTTATATTGGATGGTAGACTTTTCGATCATAGGGTTTCTGGTATACAGGCCTCCAGTCCTAGGATCATGTTTGTTATTCAGAGTTCTACATTAAAAAAGGAATTCATGTTTTTAAATGAATTCATAAAAATTAAAGGCAGGTGCCAAGTGGTATTCTGTAAGAGGCATGGCTTCATGGACTTGTAAAGGGCAAGAAAGCAAATGAGACACTAAGCTTTTAAGTGGTAGTTGCTGAAATTAGGTCCAGGATTTTCTCCTGAGCTTTAGTTTTGAAAGCCCAAAACACACACAACCCAGAGTGTTGAACTGGTTGCTTGTCAGTCTCCCCCACCAAACTACGAGCTCTTTGAGGGCAAGTGGTAGGGAAAGGCATCCTGAGTCATTTCCCTTTGTATTCCTAGTGCACAGTGACATAGTAGGCATTTGGGAAAGAATGTGTAAGTTTGACTTGAGAACAGTGTCTCTTAAATTTGCAGTTAGGGAAGGGATCGCCTCCTCTTTTGAAATTGAGAAAATCATGAAAATATTAGATTGTTTCCCAAGAAGAATAAACATAAACGTAAATTTTTATGTACTTTCTTGGTCTGCACGTTTTTCTGTGTCCTTCACTTAGAAAAGTCAGGTTGGCTGCTGCTATAGGTCCACCATGATGCAGACTGTGTTAGTCCATTTGTGCACTGCTATAAAGAAATACCTGAGTCAGGGTAATTTATAAAGAAAAGAGGTTTAATTGGCTTCATGGTTCTTCAAAGCTGTACAGGAAGCATGGCATCAGCATTTGCTTGGCTTCTGGTGAGGCCTCAGGGAGCTTTTACTCATGGCAGAAGGTAAAGTGGAAGCAGGCACATCATACGGTGAGAGAGGGATCAAGAGAAAAAGGGGAGGTCCCAGACGCTTTTAAACAACCAGATCTCATGTGACCTAACTGAGCAAGAACTCACTTATCACCAAGGGAATGGTGCTAAACTGTCCATGAGAAATCTGCCCCCATGATCTAATCACCTACCGCTAGACCCCACCTCCAACATTTGGAATCACATTTCAACATGATATTTGGAGGGAACAGACATCCAAACCATATTATTCCACCCCTGGCCTCCCACCCCCCTCAAATCTCATGTCTTTCTCACATTTCAAAATACAATCATGCTTTCTCAATAGTGTCCCAGAGTTTTAACTAATTGCAGTATTAATTTAAAAGTTTAAAGTCCAGAATCTCATCTGGAGATGAGTTCCTTCCATTATGAGCCTGTGAGATCAGAAACAAGCTATTTACTCCAAGATGCAGTCATGGTACAGGCATTGGGTATACCTTCCCATTTCAAAAGGGAAAAATCAGCCAAAAGAAAGGAGCAGTAGAGTCCACAAGTCTGAAACCCAGCAGGACAGTCAATAAAGTTCCAAAACAATCTTCTTTGACTGCATATTCTGCATCTAGGGCACACTGATACAAAGGGTGCAGTCCCAAGGCCTTGGGCAGCTCCGCCTCTGTGGCTGTATAAGGTAGGTGCAGCCCCTGTGGCTCTCTCTTAGGTTGTAGTTGAGTGATTGAGGCTTTTCTAGGGTTAGGATGCAAACTGCCAGTGGCTCTACCATTCTAGGATCTAGAAAACAATGGCCCCCTTCCCACAGCTCCACTTGGCAGTGCCCTGGTGGGGCTCATTCTGGGGGCTCCAACCCTACAATTCCGCTTGGCACTGCCCTAGTAGAGTTTCACTGTGTGGGAATTTCTCTGTGCCTAGGGCCAGAGCCCCTCTTGTGGCACCAAGGCTTTCTGAAGAAATCTAGGGGAGAACTGCCAAGCCTCCGCCACACTTGCATTCTGAGTATCTGCAAACTTAATACCACATAGGAATTGCCAAGGCTTATGGCTTGCGCCCTCCAGAGCTGTGGCCCAAGCTGTTCCTGGGACCCTTTGAGCGAAGGCTGGAGCCAGAGCAGCCAGGATGCAGGCAGCAGTGTCCTGAAGCTGAGCAGGACAGCTGCATCCTGGCCTAGCCCTTGAAAGCATTCTTTCCACCTAGACTGCTGGGCCTGTGATAGGAGGGTCTGTCCCAAAGATCTCCGAAGTGCCTTTGAGGCCTTTTTCTCATTGCCTTATCTATTAGCACTCAACTCTTTTAGTCATGCTAATCTCTCTAGAAAGTAACTGTACCACAGCCCACTTGTTTTCCTTCTCTACCACAGGGCTAGGCTGCAGATTTTCCAAACTTCTACCCTTGGCTTCACTTTTAATTATAAGTTCCAACTTCAGGTCATTCCTTTGCTCCTGCATCTAATAGTAGGCTGTTAGAATCAGACATGCCAGTTCCTGAATGTTTTGCTGTTGAAAAAAGTCTTCTGCTAGATACCTAGGTCATTACTCTTAAGTTCAAACTTCCACAGATCCCTCAGGCATGGACACAATACAGCCAAGTTCTTTGCTAAGGCATAACAAGGGTGACCCTTGTTCCAGTTCCCAATAAGTTTCTGATTTCCATCTGAGAACTTGTCAGCCTGGACTTCAGTGTTTATATCTCTGTCAGCATTTTGGTCACAACCATTTAACCAGTCGTTAAGAAGTTTCCAGACTTTCCCTCATCTCCCTGTCTTCTTCTGAGCTCTCCAAACTCTTCCAGCCTCTGCCTGTTACCCAGCTACAAAGCTGCTTCCACTTTTTAAGGTGTCTTTATAGCAGTGCCCCACACCTCAGTACCAATTTTCTGTGTGTGTTCATTTTCGTATTGCTATAAAGAAATACTTGAGGCTGGGTAACTTATAAGAAAAGAGATTTAATTGGCTCACAGTTCTGCAGGCTATACAGGAAGCATGGCACTGGCATCTGCCTGGCTTCTGGGGACGTCTCAGAGTGCTTTTACTCATGGCAGAAGGTGAAGCAGGAGCAGGCACGTTACATGAGAGCAGGAGTGAGAGAAGGAAGAGTTCCCAGACTCTTAACCAGATCTTGCATGAACCTACTGAGCAAGAACTCACTTATTACCAAGGGGATGATGCTAAACCATTCATGAAGGATTCACCCCCATGATCCAATGACCCCCACTAGGCCCCACCTCTAACATTTGGAATCACATTTCAACATGAGATTTGGAAGGGATAAACATCTTTACCGTATCACAGACATACATACATGTACATGCAATATAAACACATACAGACACACATATACATATGATATATGCACAGATACAAAATTTCTAGTACAGAATTTGATAAGACTGTAGTATGTGCTGTGTGTTAACTGAGATTGTCAGTTAAATCTACCTTCATCCAACATTCCAGTAAATTCCCCCCACTTTATTTCCTAAATTGGGACATAATTTTATTAGTCCCTGCAATTGGGATGCTACATTTTCTTGTAAAACATTAAGATCTTAATGTAAATGATATTTTATTTTATAGTATGTTCTTTTCAAATATAAAGACAGTACTTCTGAGCTATTATCTAGTCATAGAATAAATACAGACTTTTATTACTCCAAACAGTGATGGAGTCAGACCCCAAAAGCATACAATTCTGAGGCTACTTTTGATGTGTTTTGGTTGTATTTTCTCTTTGTGAAGCTAACTGGGCCGTAAAAAGATCAATTCCATGCGTGACCTTGGCCTGATTGCCACTACTCTACAATTAACTGAGCCAATTAGGCAGAAGATTTCTCATTATATGTTTTATAAGTTATTCCTAATAATTTGGTATCATTTATATTTTTTAAAACTAGGACCAGTAATTTCTTTGCCATTTCCACCAGCTTAGCTGTATCTCATACTTTACTTTCTCCCTTCTTACAGTAGAAGCCTCTTCTTGGATCTGTATTAGACAAACATTGCAGCCCTGAATTCCATGCCCTCTGGCCTCTTCGAAGGCTTACCTGTGGTATTACCCTTCGTCTCCTGTATCATCAGTGTTGTCTTCTCCACTTGATCATTGTCATTAAGTCACTTGTCTTAATGTCTGTCACCTACTTTTAAAAAACAAAATGCAAATAAAACCCATTTAAACTCATCTTTACTGATTTATTTCTGCCCACTGGATCACACTCTTGGAAAAAGTTATCTATACTTACTGTCGCCACTTGCTCATTCCCACTCTCTGTTCAGCTCTTTTCTAATCAGACTTTCTTCCACACCAGTGCACTGGAATATTCCTTACAAGGTCATCAGCCTCTGTCTAGTGAAAGAAAGTGTTCCATTCTCTGGTCTGTTACTCAGCCTTTTAACATCATTTGCCATAGTCAGCCACATCATCTTTTTAAAACCTCTTTTCATCTCTGGGCTTCTGTAGTAGTACCTGAACATGTTTTGTTTTGTTCCGTTCCCCCCCCTCCCCTGCCTTCCTTGCCTCCCTCACTGGCTGTTTCTTCTTGGGTGCCTTGCACTCCTCTTGCCCTATTTGAACATCAGTGTTGGGTGCTCCAACGCTGTCGCCTCAGCCTAGCTCCCTTCTTATCTGCTTTAACTTTCTGAGAGCTCTCATTGGGCTTGTGGCTCCAGAATCAATATAATTGATGACTCTGGCTCAGACTTCTCCTTGAGTTCTGAATATGGAGAACCAGCTGTCTACTAGACACATCCACTTGTTTTGTTTAAATCTGTGAAACGGAACCATTAACTCCTCCCTGCCCTTTCCTCCTAATTCTTCAGTTCTCAAAATCGCCTGTCTTGGAATATGACTACCATCCACCCACTTAAGTGCTTGGAGACCCCGCCCCCTCGCCAAAAAAAAAAAAAAAAAAAGAAAACCTTCTTTCCCTTTCATCCTATATCCAATCCTTAAGTACGTTGTCTGATCTCCTTCCAAAATACCTGGCAAATCCACTTATCCCCTTGTGCCTCCACTTCTAAAACCAAAATTCAGACACCATCATCTATACTTTATAAGCAGCAGCCTCCCAACTGGCCTTTTTCCTTCACTCTTGCTCTTTTCAATTTCCTTCAGATAGCAATTTATGTGATTTTTCTAAAATCCAGAGTAGTTACCACTACTCTGCTTTAATGGTTTTCACTGCACTTTAAGGCGAGAATGCCATTCTCCTCTCCCTAGCCCCCATGTTCTTACCTTTGGTCACTTTTTCCATTTTGACCCTCTCTTCTTTCCTCCTGGGTCACTGGGTTTTAGCTACAGTGGCTTTGCTTCTGGCTAGTAAATCTTCTAATCTTGTTTTGATCTCTGGGCCTTTGTATTTGCTTTTGCACTACTGGGAATGTTCTGCTGGAAAGTCTTCTCACCCTTGACCCCTGGAGGTTCAGACTGAAGCCAAATCTTAGCTCCTTAGAAAGACTAAAGTAGTCCAGTAAGAGAGTTCTAGTGGCCCTTTTTTATTGTCTTCATTGTACTTGTCTGTAGTTATTTTAATTGTCTACTGTCTACCTCCAGGATAGTATAAACTTATTGAATGTTCTTGTTCACACTGATTCCTCAGCATGTAGAACAATCCCTAGAAGTAGTAAACATTCAGTAAATATCTATTGGGAAACAGACTGTTGTTACAAAACTGTTCGTTTTATTATATTTATATTGTGTAAGTTTATTATTAATAGAAATTAATTGTCCCCCAAATTGAATTAATTCATTACTTTAGTGTTCAGTTTATAATTTGTGTTCCACTTAAGAGTTGGCCTGTTTCTGATTTATGAACTGTGTGTACCTTCTCTTTTGGTTCTTCAAAACAACCTTGTAAGTTTGACCAGCTGATATTAGTGCCCTCCCTTGACCCCCAAAGAGTTAAGTGACTTGCACAAGATTTCAGTAGGTGAACTGGAACCTAGGTCTTCTACTTCCTGTACTAGAGAGTTTTATTGGTGTGGTGTCCTAGGTGTGTGCTTTTGTGTGTGTTGGTAGTTTAGAGGAATTATAATAGCATTTAAGACCTTTACTTCCCATACTGTCTTCAAGATATGTTTTAAAGCTATCTTAAGCTCTGTGACTGTTCTTTTCGGTGGTAACAAAATATTGGTCCCTGTTATAACCAATATAAGTTAAGATTTGGCCGATTATTTTTTAGTGGTGATAATTGTTAGGTGTTATAGGTATGTCATATGTATTCAGTAAATGGTAGTCTTTATACACTGTGAGTTAGGCTGATACAACCACTATCTCCATTTTTTTTCTTTTTGCTAATAAGAGCATTAAAACACAAGACAAGACAAACCTACCCACAGACTAATCTCATCCTTATTACTGCAGTCCTTTGCTGCCTTGCTTTCCATTGACTCTGTCTGAAAGATTAGAGCTCTTTGGAAGTTTTCAACTGATAAGTCTTTTTTTTTTTTCAACAGAGAAATCTAAAATACTTTTGGTACTGCCCAGTATGGACCCTGTTATAGTTGCTAGTGAGATAGTTTTCTGAAATCTTTGAATCTTGTTGAATCCTTCAATGAAGTAGATAATTACTTTAAAGCTGTATGTTCATTTCTCATTATTTATTCTAATAATGTATTTATATTCCCTCTTCTACTCTTTGCCTGCCTGAGGAGTGAGATTAATAGTTAAAGCACTTAAAGCTGAGAGTCTTACAGTAATCTGCTGTTTTCCTGTCTTCCTCCTTTGATGTTCTCTTGGAATAGGCTCTTGCCAAAAAACACAAATTGAAGTTAGATTTAATATGAGAAATCAAAAATGATATTATCCTGTTTATCTCTGCCTTCTTCTCTAGCATTCTTTTTCTTTCTTTCTTTTTCGGAAGCAGAGTCTTGCTCTATTCCCCAGGCTGGAGTGCAGTGGCGTGATCTTGGCTCACTGCAACCTTGGCCTCCTGCGTGCAAGTGATTCTCGTGCCTCAGCCTCCTGAGCAGCTGGAATTATAGGCACCCACCACCATACCTGGTTAATTTTTGTGTTTTTAGTAGAGATGGGATTTCACCATGTTGGGCAGGCTGGTCTCGAACTCCTGACCTCAGGTGATCTGCCCACCTCGGCCTCCCAAAGTGTTGGGATTATAGGCATGAGCCACTGTGCCTGGCTTCTCTAGCATTCTTACACAGACTAAGGAAAAATATCATTTGTCACTGCTGTCTGTGCTGTTACACTCCCACAATAATGTACATATGTACACACTTTGCATTGCATTAACTAATCGGGATATATCTGGGTTTGACAGGATCAACAAGATTAAAGACTTACTCAGTAGGGTGAAGGAATGGCAAAATGGATGTTCATCCCACTAGCTCTGTCTTAACCTCCTCATATCTTTCTAATTCCATAGTCCAAACAATAAATGTTACATCCTACAGTATATGTCCTACAGTATACCTTTTACCTTAAGTGACAATAGGTACATTCAACAGCACCACCTATCACTTCTAAGAAAGATCATCCTAAGTATCCTGTTATGTGGCTTTGTGAGTCTTTTATCAATGTAACAGAGACATTTTAGAGAAGCCTTTAGAGCTTGTGATAGATTAACTTTTCACTGTTATTCAGCAAATGAGAGTAAAAAATCAGACTTCCACAGTTGTCTAGGGTGCAATAACTAAACCAAATCTATGTCTATATCTATATAACTAAACCAAATATACATACATATATATACATGTGTGTATATGTGTGTGTGTGTGTGTGTGTATGTATATTTATGTATAAACTTGCCAGTTTTGTGAGGGCAATATCCTAAGGTCAGGGAAATGTTTAACTCCAATATGAAAACCATTGAACTGTCATAACAGTTCTGATTGCTAACATATACAAGATGGTATAAGATAGTATGATCAGAAATAAACAGTGTTGGCCGGGCATGGTGGCTCACATCTGTAATCCCAGCACTTTGGGAGGCTGAGGCAGGTGCATCACCTTAGGTCAGGAGTTTGAGACCAGCCTGGCCAACATGGGGAAACCCTGTCACTACTAAAAATACAAAAATTAACCAGGCGTGGTGGCATGCACCTATAGTCCCAGCTACTCGAGAAGCTGAGGTGGGAGAATTGCTTGAACCTGGGAGGCAGAGGTTGCAGTGAGCCGAGATTGTGCCATGGCACACCAGCCTGGGTGACAGAGCAAGACTCTGTCCCAAAAAAACCAACAAACAAAATAACAAACAAAAATAAGCACTTGGGAAAGTGAAATTCTTAGTCCAGTCCTGACTTATCTACTTGAAGTGTTCTTTTAAAGACCTGCACGTGTTTTTCAGTGATTTAAATTCTGTACACTTAAAGCATGAAAGTAAACATTTTGGTAGGGTCTTAGGAATTGCAATCTAGAGTGATGAGTTAAGGTATTTTGAATAAAAATATATATTTTCATCTGTAAGAAGTAAAACCTTCACTGAAATTTGTTTCTTTTTATTAGGTTTAAGTGGAAACCCTGCAGATTTAGAAAGAAGAGAAGCAGTGTTTGGAAAGAATTTTATACCTCCTAAAAAGCCAAAAACCTTTCTTCAATTAGTATGGGAAGCATTACAAGATGTCACTTTAATTATATTAGAAATTGCAGCCATAGTATCATTGGGCCTTTCTTTTTATCAGCCTCCAGAAGGGGATAATGCACGTAAGTAAATGGGGGGAAAAAAAGACATGTCTGATGCTAGCTCAGCTAATTCATTTAGTTAATGCATAATAATAGCTGGCCAGCATTTATTGATGTTTGCTATGTGCTAGGCACTGTTCTAAGTACTTTAAGTATATTGTCTCAGATAATTTTCACAGTAACCCTATGAATTAGATTGTGTTACCTCCCTTTTACAGTGAGGCACAGAGGTGAAATAACCTATCCATATATGCTCACTGTGTGTCTGGCACAGACCTATGCCACGTATATGACGTGGTCCTTGCTATCACAGTTTTTAAATTTTTTAGAACACTATACTATGAAACAATTTTAGTTTTTAATTTTTGGTTTCTTTTGGAAAATGTCATCATGAAAGCAAAATTCTATTCTCTTCCCAAATGCATTACTAGTCAAGTTCTTCAAGTATTTTGCTATATACACTATTTGGATAATTTCCTTGCTATTATAGAAAATTTCCTTGCCATTATACTATAGGTTGAACATCACTAGTGTGAAAATCCGAGCTGCTTTGAAATTCAAAATTTTTGAGTGCCGACATGATGCCACAAGTGGAAAAATTCCACACATAAGTACTTACCACAAATTTTGTCTCATATACAAGATTATTTTAAAATATTGTATAAAATTATTTTAGGCTATGTGTATAGGGTGTGTATGAAACACAAATTCTTGTTTAGACTTGGGTCCCATCCCCAAGATATCTGATTATATATATACAGATATTCCCAAATCTGAAAAAATTAAAACATTTTTGGTCCCAAGCATTTCAGAAAAGGGATACTCAACCTGTGCAGAGGATCCTAACCAGCAGAGAAATCCATTATAGCGTGGTAGATTTGCTTTAACGTGTACCTACAAATGTTTTTTCCTCCTATCTTTCTGTTCCTTTCTCTTTTAAATCTTTTTCTGCCTTTTAAAAAATTTATTTAAAATTAATAGTTCTGCTGGTTAACTGGTAGGAAATCTAGCATGCATTTTGGTTACTATATTTAAGTAGCTATAATATAAAATAAATCAACAGTATTTTATGTATCAAAAGGCTGATTCACCAAAATATTTTTGTTTGTGAAAGCTTCATTCCTATACCCTTTCGAGTTGTGAAGAGATACTTGCTAACTCTAAAAGTTCGGTAGGGTAATTATGTTAATCTGTTTGCATTGCTGTATAAGAACACCTGAGACTGACTAACTTATAAGAAAAGGTTCTGCAGGCTGTACAGGAAACGTGGTGCCAGCATCTGCTTCTGGTGAGGGCCTCAGAGAGCTTACAGTCATGGCAGAAGGCGAAGCAGGAGCAGGCAGAACACATGGAGAGAGAGGGAGCAAGAGGTGGCCTGGAGGGGCCAGGCTTTTTAAAGACCAGTTCTTGATGTCCTCCCCACCATGGGGAGGGCACCAAGCCATTCTTGAGGGATCCACCCCCATGATCCAAACAGCTCCCCCTAAGTTCTGCTATCAACACTAGGGATCATTTCAGCATGAGATTTGGAGGGGACAAACATCCAGACTCTATCAATGATTGTGTAATTATTTAAAAGATGTACCTAGGCTCATGTAAGACTGTATTCTTTCTCTTTAAAGAAATTTGGACACAGCATAAACCAGTTTATTTGAGATTAGTATAGATCAAAGTTTCTTAGCAGCAGCACGACTGACATTTTGAGCAACAAAATTCTTTGCCGCCATATTCATCCTGCACCCCACCCCAAGTGAGGCAACCAAAAATGTCTCCAGATTTTGCTATGTGTCCCATGGGGAGCAAAGTTGCCTCTGGTTGAAAATCCCTATAGATAAGAAGGGATTTAGACAATATTGTTGTCAGTATTGAGCTAAATTATTTTTAAACTTTTATTTATTTTTACTAAATAAGTAGTACCTATTTTACTGTTTAAAATAATAATGGGGTGGGCGAAGACAGTCCAAATAAAATAATACTCACTGGAAATCCCACTTCTTTTTTTTTTTTTTTGTGATGGAGTCTCGCTCTGTCACCCAGGCTGGAGTGCAGTGGCCTGATCTTGGCTCACTGCCAGCTCTGCCTCCCAGGTTCCTGCCATTCTCCTGCCTCAGCCTCCTGAGTAGCTGGGACTACAGGCGCCCACCACCAAGCCCAGCTAATTTTTTGTATTTTTAGCAGAGATGGGGTTTCACCGTGTTAGCCAGGATGGTCTTGAACTCCTGACCTTGTGATCCACCTGCCTCAGCCTCCCAAAGTAGAAATCCCACTTCTTAGAGATTCTTGCTATACCCAAATCCTTTAAGGTTTTAAATATGTGTCCATGTGTCTATGAGCACTCATATATGTAAATGTATGATGGTGCATAGATATATGTGTGTATCTGAAAAGGGGGGTCATATCATCTTAAGCAACATACAGCTGATTTTTTTAAGTTTTCCACCTATCTAGCTGTCACTATCGAATATTGGGTGTTGGTTTTCTAGAACTGAGTTAGCAGATTAATAAAAGCTTTTTACTTTGAACAATTTAGTTTTCTTAGAAAACAAAAGAAAAATACTTTCAAGAAGTGGAGTTTATTACCAGCAAGGTCCAGGACAAATCTTTTTGGAATTCAAACTGCTTCCTTTGTAAGATGTAGTGACAGGTCCTTTCCTGAATTTGTTAAAGTAGATACAGGGTATTAAAATCCAACTGAAAAGATCATCTAGAGCTGTCGGTGTTGTAAGGCCCTTTTAAAAGAGTCAGAGTTCACTAGAAGTTCTTAATGAAACATATAAAGATTTTTTGTTCCATGGTGAAAAGTTATTTAGTATTTGCATTTTTAATTTTTTATTTTATATATATAAAATAAAATATGTATATTGAGGCATATATATATAAAATATAGAGAGAGAGACAGTATATATATTAAGACAGAGGCTCGCTCTGTCGCCTGGACTGGAGTGCGGTGGCACTATCTTGGCTCACTGCAACCTCCACCTCCAAGGCTCAAGCGATTCTGCTGCCTCAGCCTCCTGAGTAGCTGGGACAATAGGCATGCGCCACCATGCCTGGCTAATTTTTGTGTTTTTAGTAGACACGGGGTTTCACCATGTTGGCCAGGCTGATCTCAAACCCCTGACCTCAGGTGATCTGCCTGCTTCGGCCTCCCAAAGTGCTCACATTACAGGCGTGAGCCAGCGCGCCCAGCCTTGCATTTTTAAAAATCGTTTATTAGTACAGTATGTGTATCTTTTTGTCATTATACATGTCAACACTGAGGTGTAGTAACTTGCTTAAAAGGAATCTATTTGTAAATCTACAGTCATAGAAATCTAAGTGATCAAAATGTCTTACTAATATTATTTAATGTGAAAATATATACTATAGCCCAAACCATAAATAAATCTATAGTTACTGGTATCTGCACTTAACAGGGGTTCTCAAACTTTTTGGTCTCAAGACCTCTTCAAACTTTTGAAGTATTGAGGACTCCAAAGAGCTTTTGATTATATGAATTATTCCTGTAAATATTTAGTATATTCTAAATTGAAATGGAAAAATTTTTGAATATTTATCAATGTCTTCTCACCACAAAAAAAGGTAACTATATGAGGTGATGGATATGTTAACTGATTGTGGTAATCTTTTCACAATATATACCCCTATCAAAATACTTTGTCATATACCCTAAATATATTCAGTTTTGTCAATCACACTGCAGTAAAGCTGGACAAAATATTTATCAATGCATTTTTAAATAATAATCTATTGTATATTCACATAGATAACATTTTGATGAACAGTGTTCCCCAATAATGAATTTTAAATGAAATAATGTAAAGAGTGGTGTCATATATCTCTTTAATGCCCAGCTTAATTAAAGATAGCTCGGTTCTCCTGTTTCTGTATTTATTATGTCACATTATCACATGCAATGTAATCTTTAGAAAATTGTATTATACATTAATGAAATATGAGGCCAATAATTATGTCTTCAAATTATGAAAATAGGAATCCCCCTCAGTTTTCACGACAGCACTTTGAGAACTATTTCTCTATACTATTAATGTACAAACTTGATACATCACCCAAGGAATAGCTCAATTAGGAGGTTTTAACATGGAATATTTGCCTTGTGGTAGAGAATATTGACTGAATTTAGATTTTGCATGTCTCTCAGTTGAATATATTTACAACAGAACATCTTTGATAATACAGATTTTTATTATTATATTTGAGCTTGGACTTTACTGAAAACATTGTTAAAATTCTTTATGTATTTATACATATATATAACTAAGCTATTGTCATTTTGTAACTTTGATCCTTTTTCCCCTATAACTCCTCTAAAAATTTGTAATCATTGTCAGTAGGAAAGGATTTATATTTTGTACCATCTATTTCAAGATTGTTTTGGTCTTATCCATATGATATAGAGAACTATATGTGAAATGAAATATGTCTTTAATTTGTTTCCATTTCTCTTTTGAAATATTCAGTAGTTTAGTGATGGATATCCATGTCACATTTAGAACTGAAAATTGTATAATTGTCTGTAATTCTTTCCCCTCCTTAACCTCTGTTGCATTGGACTTTAAACTTTTTTGGTTATTTACTCTATCAGGAAAAAAATGAGCACATACCTCCAAATGATGCATTTATTAATTATATTTATAACTATATATAAATTATATATTTTCAGCATTTGGAAAAAATAGAAATTGAAAGTAAAAGATAAAGCTGGGCACAGTGGCTCATACCTGTAATCTCAGCACTTTGGGAGGCTGAGGCGGGAGCATTGCTTGAGGCCAGGAGTTCAAGGCCAACCTGGGCAATGTGGCGAGATTCCATCTCTACCGGAAATTTTTTAAATGAGCTGGGCATGGTGGCATGCGCCTTGTGGTCTAAGCTACTTGGGAGGCTGAGGTAGGAGGATTGCTTGAGCCCAGGCGGTTGAGGCTGCAGTGAGCCACATTGACACCACTGTACTCCAGCCTAAGCAACAAAGTGAGACTTTGTCTCCAAGAAAAAAAAAAAATTAAAATTTAACGTTTGCTTTTTTCTTATAGCCATAAAACATTATTGTTAACCTGATTTAGGTCTAAGTTTGATTAATTTCAGAAGTTGGCTTTAATGTCTCATAGCTAAAAAGAAACACAACATGATATAAATCCAAGTGGGAAAAGTGTAGTTACTAAATCGTACCCATTTTCATGATACCTACCCACCAGTTATGCAAAGGTATTTGTTAAAATATGACTGGTAAATTCCATTGTCTGATGTCAATATGTTGTTTTTGTATGCTATTATAAAGTATTGCATTTTTTGTGTAATAAATGACATCAAAACCCAGTAAAATGCTTCACTTGGATAATATGTTAGCTGTTTCCAAGTTGGTGAAAGTGGTCAGCATATGGTGTTCTATCATGTGATCCTGAGTCCAGAGTTGCTCTAATTCGGAGTTAATCTCCTGTCTTCTGGCTAGAGGGAAGAATGGAGCGGGGAGAGTCATTCTTACAGCCTTGACTGTTAAACCGAATGTAAATCTTAAAATCACTTAACTGGTTATTATACATAATGACACATGGTGATTTCTTGAGCTTGAAAATAATTAAAATAGAAATTCTGGTATTTGGGTTGGAGGGGGTTCTGTTGGATTATCCTGCTTGTACCTCACGTCGACAATTGAATCCTGCTTGTGGTTCTCAGGATATTTTTTGTAACTGTTCACATCAAGTCTTCCATTTCATCCCCAATTGATCTTACTTCATTCCCTGTCTTCCCTCCCAGATTGCTTTTTAGTCAGCGCCCTCACACCTCAGATGTTTTCTTCAATCTGTGCTCACCATGCTAGAACATGCTTGAATCATTTCTAGTGTCATTTATTTACTCATTATTTTCTTCTGAATAATCCTCCTGCTTTGGCTGTTTTAAGAGAACCAGTGGCTTTCAGACATTTCAATTCAATTCACAAAGAAATAACTTCACATAGCAACCCAGAAGCCTGTATTCCTTCATGTGAATTTATAAGTAATCAGCGTTTCAGGAAATAACACTTATCCTTACTACATGTATATCCTTTCTATTTTGATTTGTTTCATTTTTCAGAATGCTGGTCATGAGCCACTGAATTGATTTTGGACTCACAACTAGATTACAGCCTGAAGTCAAAAAGCACTGTTCTGTTATTCTTCACCATTATTGATTATAGAGTTTTGGCTCATTCTCTACCTCCCCCCGCCACCTCCCCAATCCTTTTCTGATCTCTTTTCTGCCGTTTGTACTGACTTTAATCTCTCCCTGGATTTTTTTTTTTTTTCTTTCTTAGATTTATATGGCTGGTTCTCTACGAGCATTTAGTTTGTAGTTCACATGTCATGGATACCTCAAAGGGGTCTTCTCTGTTCACTGAACCTCAGTTATCCCTCTTTCTTATTTAATAGCACATCACTATGTTTTTCTTCATGGCACTTGTCGATATGTAAAATTATTTGTGTAAATTAATTATTTGTGTATTGTTATCTGAATTCTTCATACACCGTCCCCAGTCTGAGTATGGATTCCATGAGGAGAGAGAGCTTGTGTGTCTTATTCATTACTGTATTTCTAGCTCCTAAAATAGTGTCTGGCACCTAGCATGTGCTCAAATGGGTGGAATAACAAGTAGCACTTTGCTTAACTTTTCATGTTATAAAAGCCAAGCTTTGATCACAGTTCAGTAAAAATGACATAGTAAATAAGCATGATTCTTGGGTTTCACATAATACTAACTTTTCATGTATATCTTGTCTGTCATATGTAATAATTAATATGGCTAGCCCTTGGTTGAGTGTGAAGAAAACCTTAGCCACTGCTGTACTTACTTTACCGGTATCCTCACATTTAATCCTCACAATAACTCTGGAATAGCTGGTGGTATCATAGTTTGATGATAAAGAAACCAAGTCTCAAAAATAAGTAACTTGCCTTAGGACTGATATTTCATCTCCTTCAGTGTCCTTACTCTTAACTAGTACCCTACCTAGACTGCCTCCCTCTCCTGAGATTGAGAATCGCAGAAGCTGGGAACTTGAAAGTGACATAGAGTTCTTACGGAATGTTTTGAATTTAATAGAGTATTTATTGCTATAAGTAAAATTGATAAAGTAAACATAATTAACACAAAAATGTGATTTAGACTTATTATATGTATGTTGTCATCAATTCAGAATCTTTTTGATAAGCATTTTCTTTCTTTCCAAATAGTTTGTGGAGAAGTTTCTGTTGGGGAAGAAGAAGGTGAAGGTGAAACTGGTTGGATTGAAGGAGCTGCAATCCTCTTGTCTGTAGTATGTGTGGTGTTAGTAACAGCTTTCAATGACTGGAGTAAGGAAAAACAGTTTAGAGGTTTGCAGAGCCGAATTGAACAAGAACAGAAGTTCACTGTCATCAGAGGTGGTCAGGTCATTCAAATACCTGTAGCTGACATTACTGTTGGAGATATTGCTCAAGTGAAATATGGTAAGTAAAAAGAGCAATACATCTGACACTAAACATAAAATTACCGTAATCTTGTTTATAGTTTAGTATATCATTGCTTTTTATTTTAGGTGATCTTCTTCCAGCTGACGGCATACTTATTCAAGGCAACGATCTTAAAATTGATGAAAGCTCATTGACTGGTGAATCAGATCATGTTAAAAAGTCTTTAGATAAGGATCCCTTACTTCTATCAGGTAAAAATTTCTTTTATATCTTTGAACACTTTCCTCTTTCCCAACTGTGTACCGTTGTCAGCAAACACCATTTTCCTAAGAGTCAGTAATATAAAGAGGAATCTATTTTATGCTACCTTCTACCATTGTAATCCTTGGAGACTATTTTGGTAAGCTGACAAAACATTAGAAATCTTTGAATGCAGAGGTATATTTTGCAAATAAGGGACTAGAGTCCAAAAACTCAAGAGATTTGAGATTCAGTATTCGTGCTAGTGCAATGATAAAACTGCAATATAGGCTTATTGATATCTGTTGAGTTGGTGTGTTATTCTGTATCATGACTATTTTTAATGCCTATTGAAGTATAAAATTAAAGAATGATTATATGTTTAAAGCAAATTAATGAATTCTCTGTGATGCTCTACGAAGGACAGGTTTTTTTTCTTAAGAACTAGTAAAATCCTTAAAGTTTACCTAATCCAACTCCTTCATCTAACTGCTGAAGAATGTGTTTGAGATATAAACTATTTAGTATTATATGACTAACCAACAGTAGGTCTAGCAGTCACACCTCCATGTAGTCAGAATTGAATTTGCAAATGGTTGAGATTTTTGTTCTAGGATTGGAAAAGGGAAGGATAGGTGAGGATACTGTTTGAAATGGAGGGTGATAGCATGACAGGCTCTTGTAATAACCTCATTGTTATAGCTTGAACTAAGTTGGACTAAGTAAATATTAAATGGAAGGGGTGGTGGGAAAAATTACAAGTTCGCTTGCAAAACACTAAATGAGAGAAAGCTATAATATCACAAATTGACCCCCAAATCATATTAATTCTTTTAACTTTTAGGTTCTAAGGTTCCTGTTCTTAATTTCTCAGTATTCTATATGGAATTTATGAAATTGTCTATCAGAACTGTACTTGTTAGACTGAATTTATTACTAGAGTTTTGGGAAAGCCAAATGTAGCCTTCTGCATGAAGTCTTCTGTCATTATCAGATGTTGATAGAGTGTCAACATTTTATACATTGTCAGATGATTGCTGGTGACACCAGAGTCAAACCTGTGATATCCTCAAAGGTCAATTAAGTTAGAATCACAACTTTGGAGCAAAACCTAAGTTTAACCATAACTTTTTAAGATTTATAAATGCATGCCAAAAGAAGCCTATTGCGAAGAACCCGACACATTTATATTGGCCACAAAGTCTTATTGCAAAAAAATCAGAGTAATTACACTTATAAACACCATTATAAATAGGATAAAAGTTCAAATTCTAATACAGACTTACGTTTCATAAAAAAAAAAAAAAAAATCTTGAGATGTGTATACTTTCAGTATCCTGTGCCACTTAGAACATTCACACCCTGTTTGGATTTTTCTTTGTATTGGTGTGCTTGTAATTTATACCAAATAGCCAGAAAGAACTTGGATATATAAGTATAATGTATTAACTCATTCTACTTACCTTGCTATGCTTCTAAGAAACTGTAGTTAATGTTAACCAAATAAAATCTATAACCTTTCCAAAGGAGAGGGAAGCTATCTAATCATACCTTACCATCACAGATTAACCAGACCACAATGTGTAACAAATTAAGATAGTCTCCTGTTTGCTATGTATACTGCATGGACTTTTATGTACATCTCACTTATTTACATAGTGCTTAGCTCTTCAGGTTGATTTCCTTTAACTGAACTTTGGTCCTTTCTGTTTTAACGGAGATGACTGGTAAGCTTTATGTAGACTCAGGTTCCTGACACACCAAGTATACCAAGAGAACTCTATAAATTTCCCACATTTAAGAAAAGACTGAAATAACTTTGTAGAGTCCCTCATTGCAGTATGGGTGGGAAAGTTTTTCTGCATTTATTTCCCTATTCCAAAAATGTACTAAAAGCATGACATGCATTTATTTTTAAATTTACTCTCATGATGCCATCTCTGACTGCTGTTCTTGGCTTCTTAAGTTTAGATTTTTAAAAGCAGTATTCAGTTAGTGGTGGGGATATGACCAAGACTTAAAACTGTTTACTTTGCCTGAGCACATTCACTGCCAACATCTGATTACCTGTGGTAAGGCAAAATAGACCCTAAAACATTGGAGTCTGGAGAAAACCAGAATTGTTAAAAGAAATAAGTTGTCTGTTATGCATGATACTTACTGTTTCACTATCTTGAATTGTATTTCTTGTTTTCCCTGCACTTTCACTGGCAAAGAAGCTAATAACTAGTGAAATAATCAACATAGATTTTTAAAAGCAAGAAAGCAGAGGCCTAAAAAACAGTTTTGGATGAGTTACTCAGTAATTAATAGCCAAATATAGATTCTTAAATACTTGAGTAAGTACATATATTTTATGAACGTACTTAGCAAATATTCCTTGAGCATCAACTTGGTACATAAGATTATGGTAGATGCTACGTTCACTATGCTCCAGAAGGTTGTAAATGACGAAATAAAATACAAATCAGTGATAACTGTAAATCAGTGATAACACTAAAGAAGACTTTAGTGTTAAAAAAAAAAGTTACTTTAAAGACTCCTTAAAACTAACAAAAAGATTAGAATAGAGGAATTAGAAGCCTTTTAGTGAATCAGGAAAAATATAGAGATGTGGATGTACAAGTTGGAGAACCGTAAGCAAACTTATTAGCATTATAACTAACGAAGAATATACTCTTTATCCTCTGACAGAACTGGACTGAATATTTGCCTTGACATATAATAGTTGTATAACCTTCAGGCTGAGCACGGTGACTTGCACCTGTAATTCCAGCACTTTGAGGACTGAGACAGGAGACAGTTATTGAGACCAGCCTGGGTGACACAGACCCCGTCTCTACAAAAAAAAAAAAGTAGTTGTATAACCTTGGGCAAGTTTCTAGAAAATTAGAATAGTAATGCCTGCCAACATGCAAAATTGTTTTGATGGACATAGTCAGAATTTAGTCCATGTTCTCATCTCTGATTCCTAGTTTTCTGTAATGAAATTTTGTGTTAGAGTAGCGGATGAGTTAAGTTTGTAAGATTGGGTTGGTCTCAAGGTGAGGACTTTGGACTCAATCCAGTAGGCAACGAAGAATCAGAAATTTTTGAGCCATGAGAAGTATATGATGAAATCACATTTTAGGAAGATTAAATCAGATTTCAGGATGAACTGAGAAGACACAGAGACTAAGTAGGGGGCTATTGCAATTATGAAGATGGGCAGAAATGAAAGCTTGTGTTAGGTAGAGGTTGTGAAGTTGGGTGTGGGAAATGTGAAATTGGTTGTCATTGATACATATAAGCAGTGTTTTTCTCAGAGAAATGTCCCTCATACCTTAGGTTACAATTAATAATGAGCATTCATTGAACCCCTACAAATTCTAGGCAGTATGCTAAACACTTTACATTTATAAGTTCATATGAGAAATGTAAATCTCATTATATTTCTATGAATTGTACAGACAGGGAACTGAGTTGTTACAATTTACCTAATATTATATGGTAAGTGAGTAGTAGATTGAGCTTTGAACTTGGATATGACTGATTAGAGTTAAAACCTTAAGCATAAGAAATAAATTTTATGTAATGTCTTACTAAGTTTATTTTACTGATCCAGACATGGTGGCTCACATCTGTAATCCCAACATTTTGGGTGGCCAAGACGGGAGGATTGCTTGAGCCCAGGAGTTTGAGACCAGCCTGAGCAACTTAGTGAGATCCTGTCTCTACAAAAATTTTTTTAAAAAAATTAGCAGAGTGTAGTGGCATGTACCTGTGGTCACAGCTACTCGGGAGGGTTACTTCAGCCCAGGAGATCCAGGCTGTAGTAAGCCATGTTCACACTGTTGCACTCCAGCCTGAGTGACAGACCAAGACCCTGTCTCAAAAAAAAAAAAAATTATATATATATTATTATTTTTTTGT
>NW_016804447.1:869930-877213 GCF_001698545.2 Rhinopithecus bieti | reverse complement strand
CTAAATGTTGAGGATGTTAAAACAGTATTACCGAAGTTTGAAATTTGGTGTAGCAAGGAAATCTATTAGAATTTTAAAACAAACTGTTTTGGTTATAGGTACTCATGTAATGGAAGGCTCTGGAAGAATGGTAGTTACAGCTGTAGGTGTAAATTCTCAAACTGGAATTATCTTTACCTTACTTGGAGCTGGAGGTGAAGAGGAAGAGAAGAAAGATGAGAAGAAAAAGGAAAAGAAAAGTAAGAATAACAATTTTCTATAATTGGTATTTGGAAATATGGCAAATAATTCTAAGAACTAATACCTTCTTTCAAGAGATTCTGGTATGAAAAATGCTACAAAAAATTAAAAGAAGATTTTTCTTTTAGACTTAGTAGCGTGGGCCTTTAGAGAATACATCAGTCCCCTTTACCATGGCCAGAGAAATTCAGCATCTACTTGAATACTTGCATTGGCATTCTTCTGTTTATTCTCTAGGTGTAGAATCTCTCCTGTGATCTGATCAGCAAAATGAATTGAACTCTCACTTCCTATTTGCGGATTTTTTTTCTGCTACTTTAGCAGTAGCTTTCTTTATCAGCCATATTATATTTTGGTTTCACTGAGCTTTTAGTTTTCTTCAATTATTCACATTTCTACTCTATACTTAATGTGCTTGGTTTTTTAACACAAGACTAGGACTTCACTTTGACACCTTACATTTCTCTTGTTATATTCAGCCCATCATTAGATAACACAATCTTTTTAAAATTTTGATCTATTGTATCTCCTGTCCCTCCAGGTGTTCTGTTATCAGCAAACTTGATAATCATACCATTTATCCACAAGGATCTTACAAGAAACTTATACGCAAGAGACATCTCAGAATCTCATAGTTAGGGGCATGCCACTTTTAAAAAGCCCTTCCTACCCTGCTTCGAAGTGTCTGCTGTACCACCCTTCCTTTCCCACTCAGGATCACCCCTCTGGAGTCTTTTCCCTTTAGATTGACAGCATTTTACTGTGGTTTAGCTACTTAGATTTATTTAATGTTATTTAGGATAGTAAACCCATATTGTTGTTTCTCACATGAATATTTTGAAACATTCTAAAATAACGGCCTGGCTAAAATCCTGGTTTGCTATAACTATAGCAGTGGTTTTAATATTTGAGTGGTTTGTTTTGTTCTTTGAGTTTTGCCATTAGCTATAAAATCTCTATTTGAAACAAAAATGTATGTGAAAAGTTCTAGACTCAGATCCCGGTGGCAAGCCCCCCCAGTCTAGGTTTTTTTCCTATGTCCTCCTTGAAGCAGCTCTCAGTGTGCTTCCATAGGTTTCTTAAGGCTGAGTAGAATGCAGTTTGAAAACCAGCACAATAATGGTTTCATTTATTAAGTGTTTTACATGCACTATCTCATTAATCCTCACAACTGTATAAAGACTATTTTTTTTTTTACTGATGAGTAAACTGAGGTTTATGGAGATTATGTCATTTGCTCTAGATCAAAGTGCTAGTAAGTGGCAGGTCACACCCTCTTCTGTGGCTCAAGAGTATACTCTTTTATGCTGTGCTCCATCCTAATACACAGGAGTTGAAAGTCACGGGACGCTGAAGGGAAGTTTGCATCCTGACTTTATTCCACAGTGTCTTTTCCAGTAAGCTCCTTTTCCCCCTAAGTCTTATACACTGGTTTTATTTAGTCCAGAACATTCCCCAGAAATTAACATCTAATTTGTTGACTCCCTTTTTTTGTTTTGTTTTGTTTTTAAAAGAACAGGGCAACATTTTTTCATCTGTGGACCTCCAGCCCTTCTCCCATTCCCTTGACTACCTTGGCGATTACTCAGAAGCAGTCCAGGGTAATCTGTCTCAGTTCCCTCAGTGGCCTGGACTGTGGCCCTCTGGTCTCTCCAAACTTGAGCTCATTAAAAGTAGTGAGGTATTATCTTACTATCTCCTCATCAATCTTGAGCTTCTATTCCTTCTTGACCATGTTTGTTCCATGTTTTCTGTTTGAAGATAGTTTTCCTCGATAAAGAAGCTAGAAGAATATAGACTGAATGGTTCTGCTGCTCTTTGTCATTTTTAATATTGTAGTTCCTACTCCAGACAATAGGCCTGTCCCTTCCTTCGTTACTTTATGGCTTCAGATACTCTCATCTTTCTGTTTTTTCCAAATATAAGCTGATTTGGAGAGCTACCTTACCTGGTAGTCTTACTGGTTTATTCTGTACATTCGTATTCTAGTTTTACTAAGTTGCCTCTCCTATCTTTTGTACATAAAATTTTTGTCCTCAGTCTCATCAACATTCTCCTGTGTGCCAGTTGTCCTTTTTTTTTTTTTTTTTTGAGACGGAGTCTCACTCTATCCCCCAGGCTGGAGTGCAATGGCGTGATCCTGGCAACCTCCGCCTCCTGGGTTCAACCAACTCTCCCACCTCAACCTCCTGAGTAGCTGAGACTACAGGTGCATGCCACCACACCGGGCTAATTTTTTGATTTTACTAGAGACAGGGTTTCACCATGTTGGCCAGGCTGGTCTTGAACTTCAGACCTCAGATGATCCACCTGCCTCGGCCTCCCAAAGTGCTGGGATTACAGGTGTGAGCCACCACACCCGGCTGCCCATTGTCTTTTTATAACATCCCTTTCTTCTCCCTCTCCACCCCTGCCCTTTTCTGCTTTCTTAGGGTTGTATTTGGTTTTAAAATCTTCTGTATCATATTTAGGTTTGTTACAGCTTATAAAATAGTGAAGTCTTATGGAAAAATAAAACAAATATAGACACCCTAAATTATTTTGCAGTATTCTCCCATAGGTGAGACTTAGGGAGTGATTGACCCAGCAGGTCATCACAAGTCAAATGTTTTCTAATCTGTAGACACACACACCGTTGTGTAACAACTGTTATAGAAATGTGAACTACTTCTGCATAATTTAGCATGGCTGTATTCATTTCTTTTGGAAAGCTTTAATTCCCATTTTGTTCCTACAGATAAGAAACAAGATGGAGCTATTGAGAATCGCAACAAAGGTAAATTTAGGAGGACAAAAGTACAGTGAGCTTGTTTTCAGTATAGCCAAAGATCTACTGTGTATCATATTTATTCAAAAGTAAGATACATGTGGCAGGGAAAATCAGCAATATATGTTAGCTTGGATTAACCTTTCTTCCTGCCGTTATCTTAGTCTTGTTATCACTACAATGTTAATGGTAATAAGATTTTAAGTATGATTTGTGGTACAAGTTGAGTATCCCTTATCTGAAATGCTTGGGAATAGAAGTGTTTCAGATTTCAGTTTTTTTTTTTTTTTTTTTGGATTTTGGAATATCTGCATGTACATAATGAGATATATTGGGGATGAGACCCAACTCCAAGCATGAAATTTATCTATGCATTGCCATATACACCTTCTACACATAGTCTGATTGTAATTTTGTACAATATTTTTAATAATTTTGTGCATGAAACAGTTTTAACTATGCCCCATCACACGAGGTCAGGTGTGGAATTTTCCATTTGTGTCATGTCAGTGCTCAAAAAGTTTCAGATTTTGGAGTATTTTAGATTTTGGGATTAGGGTAAGTTTATGTAGATTAACTTTCAACTTAAGTATTTCAAGTATTTGAACATTGGTTATTATATAGTTAGTAGCAAAAATGCATAAGAAACAAAATATATAGCATAAATGTTGCATTTATTTAAGAGTCCATAAATATATGCATATTTCTGTATACATACGGTTATACATAATCTCTATGTCATGGTCATAAATTATAGGGGAAGGATTTATGTTTTTTAGATGTTACCTAACATAACGCACAGGAAAGAAATTTAATATTCTTTAATTCTTAGTTTAAGGACCCTATATGCGTCATCCTCATTACCTAGCACAACATTTTCAAATCTGGTACAAAGTTTCACAACCTAATGTCACTTTTGTCTTATTTTCTCTGTGTAGACACACACACACACACACACACACACACACACACACACACACACACACACTCACAAAGCTGAATGCTTATACCTTTACTGGTTTCTGTAAGAAATTGATTTTAAAATTTCTTTAAAATGTTAATAATGATATGTGCCTTTAAAGTATAGTGAAGTTGTGTTTGCTCTTAAATGTAGCAAAAGCCCAGGATGGTGCCGCCATGGAAATGCAGCCACTGAAGAGTGAAGAAGGTGGAGATGGTGATGAAAAGATAAAAGAAAGCAAATTTGCCAAAAAAGGAAAATCTGTTTTACAAGGGAAACTTACAAAACTGGCTGTTCAGATTGGCAAAGCAGGTATGATATGGAGAAGAAAATAAAGTGTTTTATTTTAAATATGCTTTCTGCTTAAAATTGTCTTTTGACACAGTTAAGCCTGGAAATTGTTGCTTTGTGACTAGAAGGGGAGTTTGAAATATTTTCACTTCTAGCTACATACAGTGCACCAGGCCCTTTGAGTTACTATAGGTACTTACCATTTGCTAATAAGCGGTCGGGTTAGGATTAGTGCCTAAATCTGTCTAGTTACAAGTCTATGCACTCATCTCTGAATTTCTGCATTAAGTGGAGAAAAGGCAACCTGTGAGGTTATTCAGTTAAGATGAACTAATTGTATTTTAATAAAATTTCATCACACATTTTGCTCATCTTTTACTGGTTATCTATGAGAATTTTAGTTATGTCTCTAATGTTAAAGTTCTGCACTGGAGTTATTGTAGTGAGGCTGAAGTTACTACATCACTGCCATCACTAGAAAATACTTGTTAATACAGCTGTTCTTTAAGGGAAAAGCAGCGCTCTGAGGTTAAAACAGCATGACCTCCAGCAGTGGTATCTTTTGGAAGAACACTGTGTGGATAAATAAGCATGTATTATTGAAATTGCTTAAATTGTATCATTTTACTACTCTTTAGGAGTGTGATGGAAAAGTGACGTTTTGCTTCTGTCCTCAGTATGCTTATTATCTAATAGCAAATATTTGCTCTTTGTAATATGACTCATGTGTAGTGTTGGGGAAAAGAGTGAATTTGAGGTGGTAAGTCCACTTAGTAGACATTAGACTGGGATGTTAGAACCAGATATGTGGACTTACCTTTTCTTTTTTCTTTTTTTTTTTGGAGACAGGGTCTCACTCTGTCACCCAGGCTGGAGTACAGTGGCATGATCACAGCTCACTGAACCCTCGACATCCCAAGGCTCAGGTTATCCTCCTGCCTTTGCCCCTAAGTAGCTGGGACTACAGATGCACGCCACTACACCTGGCTAATTTTGTAAATTTAATAGAGATGGAGTTTCACTGTGTTGGCCAGGCTGGTCTCAAATGCCTGGGCTCAAGTGATCCTCCCACCTCAGCCTCCCAAAGTCTTGGGATTACAGGCGTGAGCCACTGTGCCCAGCTGCCTCTTTTTTGTGGGGTTGGGGTGGGAGACGGAGTCTCGCTCTGTCACCCAGGCTGGAGTGCAGTGGCACGATCTCAGCTCACTGCAGCCTCTGCCTCCCAGGTTCAGGCGATCCTCCTGCCTCAGCCGGAGTAGCTGATATTACAGGCACGTGCCACCATGCCCAGCTAATTTTGTATTTTGTAGAGATGAGATTTCACTATGTTTGTCTGGCTGGTCTCAAATTCCTGACCTCAGGTGATCCACCCACCTCAGCCTCCCAAAGTGCTGGGATTACAGGCGTGAGCCACTGCACCCAGCCAGCTGCCCTATTTTTTCATACACATGTCAAAAGTAGAGTATCCCACAAGATACATGGTTAACTCTTGGTTTACTAAGTTAATGAAACAGTAAGGATAGAGCAAAAAAAATTGAAGAAATAATAGTTCGTACTATGTAATTTTATTTAATGTTATTTTTTAAAACATGGGTTGAGTATTTAATTCCAGGTCTCCCCATTGATCAGATTTTACCAGTTTCTCTTTAAGCATTAGGGAGCTTGCTTCTTGAACATGTAAAGCACCAGTTTATTCTAAGCTTTGGGTACTTCCTTATCATTGCATATTATTTTGTCTCAGTTTCAGTACAAGGCCAAAGATATAATTAAGTCTAAGGAAAGAATCCTAAGTGTTTTCTCCCAGTTCTCCTGGGGACAAGACTGTACTTGGAAGCAAAAAATTGAATCCGACAATGTCAAGTTATAAGTTAGGTACAAGAAAGAAGTAACAATTTCTCAGAGAAATTCAGTACTATCGAGCAAGTTATAACTCTTTACAGTGGTTAATATATATCTGGCAGTGGTTAGTGTCTGGAACTTTAAATAATCACATTTTCTTTCTATTCTGAAAGGTCTGTTGATGTCTGCCATCACAGTTATCATTTTAGTATTGTATTTTGTCATTGACACCTTTTGGGTTCAGAAAAGACCATGGCTTGCTGAATGCACACCAATTTATATACAGTACTTTGTGAAGTTCTTCATTATTGGAGTTACGGTTTTAGTGGTCGCAGTGCCAGAAGGTCTTCCACTTGCAGTCACGATCTCACTGGCTTATTCAGTCAAAGTAAGTAAAAAATTGTTCAGTAGACGTTGTTATGTTTAAAGCCTTAGCTGGTATAGAAAATGCCCATCTAGTTACTCCTTTTCTGCTTCTGAAAGAGAGGACTTTCATAAATGTACACTATTTTCTCTAGAAATGTTGTCATTGATGCCCTGTACCTCCCACCAGTTGAATATCTCTGTAAGAGACCTGTGCATTCCATACAGGGCAGCCTTCACACAGTACTAAGCACGACTCTGCTGGGCACAGTTCTAGCGTGATTTTCGCTACGTGATAGTTATATTGTCAAGTTACGTCACCTCTTTCTGTAAAATTAAGGTGAGCGAGTTAGGCTCATGTTTCTAAAATATGATTTCCATGTGTAAAACCTTTCAGTTAGTTCTCATGACAATTAGAGTAAAATGCAAACTCTACCATGGCCTGCAAGGCCCTGCCAATCTGGCTTTTGCTTACCTTTCAGTGCTCATTCCCTGCTCCTCTGGCCCAACCTCACCAGTCTTCCTAATGATTTTCAAACATCTCAACTGTATTCTTACTTCAGGGCCCACTTGTTCCTTCCTTTGAGTAACCTGCTCTCTTTCTTTATTCATAAAGTCTCTTCAAGTGTCACCTTCCTCTGACCACTTGATTTACAGTAGCTCAGTCCTTCTTGTTCTCCAAGTAGAATACTAAGAAATGAGCTTTGATGGCTTTGCTTACTGCTGTTTACCTTAAAGTAATAATCTTTTGAAGATTATTAATTTATTTTATCAATTTTCTATCTTACGGAAAAGATGGATTGGATTTTTTTTTTTTTTTTT
>NW_016804447.1:862053-869924 GCF_001698545.2 Rhinopithecus bieti | reverse complement strand
ACACACACACACACACACACACACACACACACACACACACTCACAAAGCTGAATGCTTATACCTTTACTGGTTTCTGTAAGAAATTGATTTTTAAAATTTCTTTAAAATGTTAATAATGATATGTGCCTTTAAAGTATAGTGAAGTTGTGTTTGCTCTTAAATGTAGCAAAAGCCCAGGATGGTGCCGCCATGGAAATGCAGCCACTGAAGAGTGAAGAAGGTGGAGATGGTGATGAAAAAGATAAAAAGAAAGCAAATTTGCCAAAAAAGGAAAAATCTGTTTTACAAGGGAAACTTACAAAACTGGCTGTTCAGATTGGCAAAGCAGGTATGATATGGAGAAGAAAATAAAGTGTTTTATTTTTAAATATGCTTTCTGCTTAAAAATTGTCTTTTGACACAGTTAAGCCTGGAAATTGTTGCTTTGTGACTAGAAGGGGAGTTTGAAATATTTTCACTTCTAGCTACATACAGTGCACCAGGCCCTTTGAGTTACTATAGGTACTTACCATTTGCTAATAAGCGGTCGGGTTAGGATTAGTGCCTAAATCTGTCTAGTTACAAGTCTATGCACTCATCTCTGAATTTCTGCATTAAGTGGAGAAAAGGCAACCTGTGAGGTTATTCAGTTAAGATGAACTAATTGTATTTTAATAAAATTTCATCACACATTTTGCTCATCTTTTTACTGGTTATCTATGAGAATTTTTAGTTATGTCTCTAATGTTAAAGTTCTGCACTGGAGTTATTGTAGTGAGGCTGAAGTTACTACATCACTGCCATCACTAGAAAATACTTGTTAATACAGCTGTTCTTTAAGGGAAAAAGCAGCGCTCTGAGGTTAAAAACAGCATGACCTCCAGCAGTGGTATCTTTTTGGAAGAACACTGTGTGGATAAATAAGCATGTATTATTGAAATTGCTTAAATTGTATCATTTTACTACTCTTTAGGAGTGTGATGGAAAAAGTGACGTTTTTGCTTCTGTCCTCAGTATGCTTATTATCTAATAGCAAATATTTGCTCTTTGTAATATGACTCATGTGTAGTGTTGGGGGAAAAGAGTGAATTTGAGGTGGTAAGTCCACTTAGTAGACATTAGACTGGGATGTTAGAACCAGATATGTGGACTTACCTTTTCTTTTTTCTTTTTTTTTTTTGGAGACAGGGTCTCACTCTGTCACCCAGGCTGGAGTACAGTGGCATGATCACAGCTCACTGAACCCTCGACATCCCAAGGCTCAGGTTATCCTCCTGCCTTTGCCCCCTAAGTAGCTGGGACTACAGATGCACGCCACTACACCTGGCTAATTTTTGTAAATTTAATAGAGATGGAGTTTCACTGTGTTGGCCAGGCTGGTCTCAAATGCCTGGGCTCAAGTGATCCTCCCACCTCAGCCTCCCAAAGTCTTGGGATTACAGGCGTGAGCCACTGTGCCCAGCTGCCTCTTTTTTGTGGGGGTTGGGGGTGGGAGACGGAGTCTCGCTCTGTCACCCAGGCTGGAGTGCAGTGGCACGATCTCAGCTCACTGCAGCCTCTGCCTCCCAGGTTCAGGCGATCCTCCTGCCTCAGCCGGAGTAGCTGATATTACAGGCACGTGCCACCATGCCCAGCTAATTTTTGTATTTTTGTAGAGATGAGATTTCACTATGTTTGTCTGGCTGGTCTCAAATTCCTGACCTCAGGTGATCCACCCACCTCAGCCTCCCAAAGTGCTGGGATTACAGGCGTGAGCCACTGCACCCAGCCAGCTGCCCTATTTTTTCATACACATGTCAAAAAGTAGAGTATCCCACAAGATACATGGTTAACTCTTGGTTTACTAAGTTAATGAAACAGTAAGGATAGAGCAAAAAAAATTGAAGAAATAATAGTTCGTACTATGTAATTTTATTTAATGTTATTTTTTAAAAACATGGGTTGAGTATTTAATTCCAGGTCTCCCCATTGATCAGATTTTTACCAGTTTCTCTTTAAGCATTAGGGAGCTTGCTTCTTGAACATGTAAAGCACCAGTTTATTCTAAGCTTTGGGTACTTCCTTATCATTGCATATTATTTTTGTCTCAGTTTCAGTACAAGGCCAAAGATATAATTAAGTCTAAGGAAAGAATCCTAAGTGTTTTTCTCCCAGTTCTCCTGGGGACAAGACTGTACTTGGAAGCAAAAAATTGAATCCGACAATGTCAAGTTATAAGTTAGGTACAAGAAAGAAGTAACAATTTCTCAGAGAAATTCAGTACTATCGAGCAAGTTATAACTCTTTACAGTGGTTAATATATATCTGGCAGTGGTTAGTGTCTGGAACTTTAAATAATCACATTTTTCTTTCTATTCTGAAAGGTCTGTTGATGTCTGCCATCACAGTTATCATTTTAGTATTGTATTTTGTCATTGACACCTTTTGGGTTCAGAAAAGACCATGGCTTGCTGAATGCACACCAATTTATATACAGTACTTTGTGAAGTTCTTCATTATTGGAGTTACGGTTTTAGTGGTCGCAGTGCCAGAAGGTCTTCCACTTGCAGTCACGATCTCACTGGCTTATTCAGTCAAAGTAAGTAAAAAATTGTTCAGTAGACGTTGTTATGTTTAAAGCCTTAGCTGGTATAGAAAATGCCCATCTAGTTACTCCTTTTCTGCTTCTGAAAGAGAGGACTTTCATAAATGTACACTATTTTCTCTAGAAATGTTGTCATTGATGCCCTGTACCTCCCACCAGTTGAATATCTCTGTAAGAGACCTGTGCATTCCATACAGGGCAGCCTTCACACAGTACTAAGCACGACTCTGCTGGGCACAGTTCTAGCGTGATTTTCGCTACGTGATAGTTATATTGTCAAGTTACGTCACCTCTTTCTGTAAAATTAAGGTGAGCGAGTTAGGCTCATGTTTCTAAAAATATGATTTCCATGTGTAAAACCTTTCAGTTAGTTCTCATGACAATTAGAGTAAAATGCAAACTCTACCATGGCCTGCAAGGCCCTGCCAATCTGGCTTTTGCTTACCTTTCAGTGCTCATTCCCTGCTCCTCTGGCCCAACCTCACCAGTCTTCCTAATGATTTTCAAACATCTCAACTGTATTCTTACTTCAGGGCCCACTTGTTCCTTCCTTTGAGTAACCTGCTCTCTTTCTTTATTCATAAAGTCTCTTCAAGTGTCACCTTCCTCTGACCACTTGATTTACAGTAGCTCAGTCCTTCTTGTTCTCCAAGTAGAATACTAAGAAATGAGCTTTGATGGCTTTGCTTACTGCTGTTTACCTTAAAGTAATAATCTTTTTGAAGATTATTAATTTATTTTTATCAATTTTCTATCTTACGGAAAAGATGGATTGGATTTTTTTTTTTTTTTTTAAACATAGCTTGGACAATTTTGAACTTTTTTTTTCAAAATGATCTTGCAGGTAAAAAATTATAACCAAACGAAGAATGCTGCTTTTGTAAATTTTCAAATGTTAATTACTAGTTCTCCTTAAGAAACGTTGCTGACAGTGAGCAATATTAATTAATTAGTCATCGTTTCTACCTTTGCACTCTTCATTATTAGACCTGTCTTGATAAGAATGTTTTTTGCTTACTGTTTGAGTTTATTTTCTTTTCAGGCATTTAACAACTTTCGTTTCAAAAATAAATTGGTAAATGTATCAAAGTGATAAAATACAGTATAATCAATCATCTGTTTGTCCTTTTTTGATATTTTAAAGTAATTTGAAATATTTGGGGTAAATACAAGTTTTGGACA
This sequence comes from Rhinopithecus bieti, assembly GCF_001698545.2. NCBI lineage: Eukaryota > Metazoa > Chordata > Mammalia > Primates > Cercopithecidae > Rhinopithecus > Rhinopithecus bieti. The sequence continues at coordinate 866,178 of NW_016804447.1, read as the reverse complement.
CAGAACAGTCATTTTACCAAACTGTCATTAGTTCATTTTGAGTAGTCATTAATGATACTAAGTTTTCAATTGATTGGAACGATACTGGTAGGATTGATTTATGTTTTTTGAATATAAAATTAGTAAGAACAAGTTAACTACTTTTTTAAGCCTTTATTAGATGTTTATCTAGCTCTAATGTTACCAATTACTGTTCTTTTCACAGAGGTATAGTCTTTATGGATTCTCTGTTAGTGTTTCACAAAACTGAACATGGTTTCTTTACTGCAAAACTTCATTCTTCTAATCTTTAATATGTAAATCACAAGTAATTTAGGAAGTACACATCTGTTTTTCACATATTTTTTTCAAGGAACCAATTTTTTTGCAGTATCTTGCATATTAGTCATCACAGAAAACACTTCGTAAAATAACTTCATATAATTTTTAACCCATTCCACATTAAGTGCTGAGAACTAATTATAAGGTATTTTAGCTTAAATGCCCTGTGAAACTACTGTGAAAACTGTTGGTTTTTTAGAAATGATTTTTTCTGTTGTAAATGAGAGAAAGAAGCGAGACACAGTTTGCTGCTAAGGATGAAAATGCCAAGTCTGCCAGCATATAGAATAGCTAAAAAATGACTCATTCTAGTTTTGATATGTTAACTCTTTCAGAATTAATAATAAAAATATCAAGCAACTACATACCCACAAGCTCTTTATTTTAGCTGATAAAAGCCATTTTTTCCTTGGCACTGATGTAAGAATCTTTTGTTTTCCACTTAATAGGGAGGCTTAATCCTTTAATATACTCTTACACTACTATAAGTACCACTGTACAGATTGTCATTGCTCTTGTAATGTGAGGACATTTTGCAAAAACCGTTGGAGACATATAATATATTCAGTGTTATTTGTTTATGGATGCAGGTACCTGAACGGATTTACTAGGTTATGTTATGCAGCAATAAAATGATTGAAACCCCAGAAAGCTCTAGCACTGTGTTTAGCTTATTTTAATAGGTCAAATATGCTTAAAAAAAAATTTTAGTATTACAGTGGTACTTTATACATTATATTTATAGAAAGCTGGGAGTTTTAGTTCTAATTTTAAAACAATTTATAATCATTTTAATGTAATGAGGTGATTGGTTTTATATGCAGCTTAACTAGTTTGTTTTTTTTTTAATGTAGAAAATGATGAAAGATAATAACTTAGTAAGGCATCTGGATGCTTGTGAAACCATGGGAAATGCTACAGCTATTTGTTCAGATAAAACAGGAACTTTGACAATGAACAGAATGACAGTTGTTCAAGCTTACATAAATGAAAACATTATAAAAGGTTCCTGAGCCAGAAGCTATTCCACCAAATATTTTGTCCTATCTTGTAACAGGAATTTCTGTGAATTGTGCTTATACATCAAAAATATTGGTAAGGTTTTGAAATAATTTATATATATGAAAATTAATTTTAAATCTATAATGATGGGACTGTATGTACGTCTTCAGACCCACCATTACTGTGTGTAAAGTTAACTGTTAAGTTTTTAAAAGGCATATATTTATTTATATAATGGTTTTAAAATTTGTGTTATGAGTGAGGTCTGCTGATCAACATAAACATTGTTTACGTACGTTTTTCTCCTCCTATATTTTGAATTTCCTGTGTTCAGAAACTCTCCACCCTTATAACCAGAACATGTATTTAATTTTAAATTCTTGTTAAACTCATTTTTGAGAAAGATCAAGCTGTCTTAGGTCAGCTCTCAACTTAGAGAAAATTTTGAAGCCTGATTTCAACTTAAAATAACATGTTTTATATATGCTTGCCATGTTCTCTGTTTGGTTTCTCAGTAGTTCCTACCTAAAAGGTGGTGCTTAGACCTTTGTAGAACTAATGCAGTAAAGTAATTCTAGACGTGTGCCACCACATAAAATTTTCAACTTTACAAGTTTTGGAAATCTTATTTATAACACAAAGCATGCAATGTTATTTTTGACTTAATCTCCTCTAGTGATTTATGGATGAAAATCGTTAACAAAAATAATATTGCAAGCTGTTCATTAGGGAAAACATACATGAATTGGATGATTGCATTGGAAAGTTATGGGATCTTGGTTCTAGATCTAACTTTGCCTTTTACTAGCTGAAAGTCTGAGCTACCTTCTTTAATTACTGAGTAAAGATGATCACATCGGCCCTTAATCCCATTGTGATGATTATGTAAGGTGGTATTTCTGAAGGCACTGTGAAGGAAATAAAGCTTCTCACTGCGTTTAAGAGAACAATATTTTAATGCATGTACTTTTAATCCATAAAAATTGGTAAAGTAGATTTAATTTTGAATGATTTAGTATTAAAGTTAAGTGAAAACAGGAAAAGGAAATTAAAATTAAGTTCCACTCTGTATTAGGAACCAACTATAAACTTTATACATCTTACATCATTTAGTTTTGGGGTCATAAGTGCTCCTGTTTTACAGATGCTGAAGCCAAGGACCACAGCAGTTGGGCAATTGTCAAATTTCACGTAGCTAGTAAGTGGCAGGACTGAGATTAGAATCCATGTCATTCTCACCCCAGGCTCCTTTCTACCTTACTTTTCTGTGTCCTTCTTTAAAGTGTTGATATTAGACAATTGTTCTGTAATTTTATTTTAGAATGTCGCATTCTGTTTTACATTATAAATTGAATGTTCGTAGAGAAACAAGATGATACTAGCTACTAAACCTTTTTCTCTTATAGCCCCCAGAGAAAGAGGGTGGATTACCTCGCCACGTTGGTAATAAAACTGAATGTGCCTTGTTGGGACTTCTTTTGGATTTAAAACGGGATTATCAGGACGTTAGAAATGAAATACCAGAAGAAGCACTGTACAAAGTCTACACCTTCAATTCTGTTAGGAAATCCATGAGTACTGTTCTCAAAAATTCAGATGGAAGTTACCGAATATTCAGCAAGGGTGCATCTGAGATAATTCTGAAAAAGTAAGAGTAAAATGCTTAGATGAATAAATTGCTGACTACGGTTGCTTTATGGAATATCTACTGTATTGTTATTGTTGTTGTCTTCTTTTTGTGAACATCAGGCCTTTGATAGGACTTCAGAGCTTTTTAGCATATTTTATGGTATCCAGATAGATATTTGCTGCAGCTATTCTGCCATTTTCACACTCTAGCTTCTCTTATTTCTTAGTATTTTACTATAGGGAAAATAAACCCGTTACATTCAGTCTGGTATGTTTAATGAAGTATAGTTTGATGTTTATTTTTAGAAGTTGATTTACTTGTTTTTTAATATGTAGAATCTTGAAAAACCTGGGAAGAAAATTAAGTTTATGTCTCTTTTTTGTTTGTTTGTTTAAGATGGAGGTTCCCTGTATCACCCAGGCTGGAGTGCAGTGGCGCCATTTCAGCTCACTTCATCCTCTGCCCCTGGGTTCAAGGGATTCTCTTGCCTCAGCCTCCCAAGTAACTGGGATTACAGGCACCTGCTACCACACCTGGCTAATTTTTGTATTTTTAGTAGAGTCAGGGTTTCACCATGTTGGCCAGGCTGGTCTTGAACTCCTGACCTCAAGTAATCTGCCTGTGTCGGCCTCCCAGAGTGCTGGGATTACAGATGTGAGTCACCGCACCTGGCCTTAAGTTTAGATCTTCAGCGCTCATTGTGGTTACTGGACTGTGAATGTGATATGAGAATTATGGAGTAATTTTTAGAATAGCAAAGCATAAAAGCTGGATCTTGAAAATTCCCCATTTATATCAAAATGAGATCTATCATATTTATGCGGCTGCAGTGTCATATTTAAATACTCCTGTCATTTTGAATACTAATTTTTCTTTCTTGCTGTCCTTTTACAGACCAGTAGCTTTAATTTTGCTGTAACATGTTCACATATAATTCTCCTGATGTTTATTTGATATTAAAGGTGGTAAAATTATTTTGGTTTCTTTAATTCCATTAAAGAAGTAGAGAACTGGTTTTAAAAAAAATACTGGTGTAGAGCAATTTGGGAAAATTGGAACTCATTTGAAATTATAATATTTAAAATATTAAAGTAAATATTTAAAATATACTTTTAATTTGGTTACATGTGGATTATAAGCCAGTATTAATGAATACTTTACAATTAGTTTAA
>NW_016804447.1:852256-861789 GCF_001698545.2 Rhinopithecus bieti | reverse complement strand
GTCATATTTAAATACTCCTGTCATTTTGAATACTAATTTTTCTTTCTTGCTGTCCTTTTACAGACCAGTAGCTTTAATTTTGCTGTAACATGTTCACATATAATTCTCCTGATGTTTATTTGATATTAAAGGTGGTAAAATTATTTTGGTTTCTTTAATTCCATTAAAGAAGTAGAGAACTGGTTTTAAAAAAAATACTGGTGTAGAGCAATTTGGGAAAATTGGAACTCATTTGAAATTATAATATTTAAAATATTAAAGTAAATATTTAAAATATACTTTTAATTTGGTTACATGTGGATTATAAGCCAGTATTAATGAATACTTTACAATTAGTTTAAGAGACAAATATATAAATAAATAACTGAAGGCAGCATGTAATAAATTGGTACAAAGCTTTTGGGTGAGAGATTACACTGTAGGGATGGGGCATTTAAGATAGGTTTTGGTATGAAATGAGAACTTTGAGGTTAGAGAAACCACAGCAGGTCATATTTGGGAGGGGAATATCTGGTTGTATAGTTCAGCTGAATAGTGATGGGCTTTTGTGGCACACAGGCCATATAGAGCTTTCTTCTTGCCACAGTACACTCAGTTACCTGATTTCATTGTAAAAGGTTAGAAATTTGTTTCATCTCTGGCTTGTGGGTAGTAGATAAATGGTTTAGAAGAGAATTTTTTTTTTAATCAAAACTGATCATGCATTGACTCTTCCTCTGCAACTAACTAGCTTTGGGATATGGAGCAGATTCTTCCCTTACTTCCGTTTTCCTCGTCTGAGAGAGGGGGTGATGACCACCAACTCTGTGGCACTTAAACGAAATAATGCATACCAGCTATCTAGCATTAAGCCTGATGGACAGTAAACATACAGCAAGTGTTCCCACAGTAATATTTGCATTGTGATGTGGAGACTTTTTAAATGTTGGGCTGAACAATTAAAATTAAATAAGCCAGATAATACAAATGAAGTATTTTTTTCTTCAAGTAGTAGAATCATCAAAGCTGTGATTAAAGATAATTCTTGCATTAGGGAACAAGGTGGGTTAGATGAAAAAAAAAATCAGCTACAGACAGGTATCAGTTAAAAGTCTACTGCTATCACAGTAGCTGTAGCTTTGTAGCTTGAAGTAAGAACCAGAAGGAAGTAGTAGCAGGAGAAATAAAAAGGAGTGGACACATTGAGGAGGCTGTTCAGAAGGGAAATGTATAGGACTTCGGAGCTAATAGTAGAGAGATGATCAGGAAAAATAAGTATTAAAGTGAAATTTTAGACTTACATCAAAATGATTAGGGTAATGTTGATGCACATTACATGGGCAGTGAAGAGGCGGCTTCCAGGCTTTCATCCATTAAGGTTTAGTACTGATAAAACATTTGGGTAGAATTTTTCAGCAGTGATGGAAAGCTTTGAAAAACAAAATGGAAGATGCGGATTTGAGAATTAACCTCCCTAGAAGCAGGAGGAGATGGCATCATCAAGGGAGAGGAGTATAGAGAGGCGTTATGAAAAACAGACTTTAAATAGGTATATAGTGTGATTTTTATTCATTATATAATGAAAGAAAAGGTAGTAGTGTCACTGAAAATAATAATGATTTTAGCATTAACTCTCATTCTGATAGAATGCTTATTTTAACAATAAGTTATTTTTTTTCTTTCATGGTTAAAACAATATAGGTGATGAAACAACATCTCAGGTAAGGGGTTGACTACACTTGGCTTTTTACCTTAAAAGAAGAACACATTTGTGATTTTGGTGTTATTTAAAACTAATGTCTGATTCTGTACCAAAATGGTGAAGTATATATAGTTTATTCTCCTTTGCCACCCAGGGATTCTTTGAAAGCACTGCATTTCCAAAAGAGAAGGTTTAGAGAAGTTCTAGAGTAACTGCTAAATGGAGAACTATCAAATGAGAACCATACATATTAGTTCTGTTTTGTAAAGGGGAGGGTGAAAAGTGAATTTAAGTCTATAAAAATGAATTATATGTAATTCTCTAAATTCCAGATATCAGATCCCATGATTTCTAGGCCTGCCAGTTCACTTAAATGGCATTAACCATTATTTTTTTTAAATTATTGATGTTTGGATTCAACATTTCCTTTTAGGTGTTTCAAAATCTTGAGTGCTAATGGTGAGGCAAAAGTGTTCAGACCAAGGGACCGTGATGATATTGTAAAAACTGTGATTGAACCGATGGCATCAGAAGGCTTGAGAACCATATGTCTTGCATTCAGAGATTTTCCAGCAGGAGAACCAGAACCAGAGTGGGATAATGAAAATGATATTGTCACCGGCCTTACATGCATTGCTGTTGTGGGGATTGAAGATCCTGTGAGACCTGAGGTGGTGAAACATTCTGTGTTCTGCATGTGCAGAATCTCGTAACTATAGAGGACCTAGGCCTTAATTGTAACCAGTTTTCTAGTAAAATTCTTGGTGTTTGTGATTTTTTTTTTTCCTGTGTGAACCCAAGATAAGTGAAATAATAGTACCTACGGTGCCATATGCTAGCTTTTTAAGTGAAATAATAGTACCTACGGTGCCATATGCTAGCTTTTGTGGTTTTTAAAGACAGCCTCTCTTTGGGATCCTATGTGTTCATAGCACCATAACCTAGCACAGTGCCTTAAAGTGGGTAGAATTTTCAGTTATTATTTATCTTAAATAATAGGTGCCATTCAGTTATTTGTTTTCAGTCTGTAGACTAGCATTGTCTAGTAGAGCTTTCTGTGATAATAGAAATGTTCTGTATATTGTTCAATATAGTAGCCACTCGCCATGTGTGACTACTGACATGTAGTTTTCAGTGGGTAGTGCAACTGAAAGACAGGATTTTTAAATTTTATTTAATTCAAATTAAAATATCTTGCTAGTAGGTGTCATATAGGATGGCGTGCAGCTCTAGACTGATTTTGCTCTTTAAATTTTTTTTTTTGCTGTTTGGTTTTTTATGTTTTTTAAGTTTGTTGAACAACTACTGTGTGCCAGGCACTATCCTAAGGTTCTCGAGACTTAAGAGTTTTGAGATCTGATCCCTGGCCTCAAAGAAGTTACTGTCTTATGTGGAACGAACCAAACACATGATTATTGCAACCCAGTATATTAGTACCTTGCTGGGTATATACAGAGCATGTTATATGAGCAGGGAACACGAGTTCCCAACTTACCCTAATAGCATCTTTTTATTGAGTTCTCACTGTGTGCCATATACTTAAGCCACATGCTTTACATGTAATTTTTTTAAATGTCTAACTTTGTGAGGTATGCATACTATTACTCTTATTTGGCAGATTTTTAAAAATCGAGAATGTATAGAATGTTAGACCGTACACCTAGTGTGTTAAAATACCAGCTTTGTCTAAAACACATGTGCTTAAAAGACTACTGTGTTGTATTAACCACTGGAGGGGTCAGGTAAGACTTCCTAGAGGTTAATTACCTGATCTGATTCTTAAGGAGGAAGCATTATCTAAACCAAGAAAGAGAGTGAGCAGTTAAGTATATCTTGAGCAAAGAAGCAACATAAATAACAGCACTGGTAGAAAACCACTGTTGTTCAGTGACTTTATCAGCTAATTGATTCAAAACCTAATATGTAGCACTCTTCTAGGAACTGGAAATACTGCAGTGACCAGAATAGTCTTGAGATTTATATTCTAGAGGAAGAAGACAGCTAAGTAGGTAGAATGATAGATACATGGATACCGTGTCAAGTGAAAATGAATTCTGAGAGGAATAAGACTTGGTGCCTGTTCTCATAGGCCTTATATTCTGGGTGGCAGGATGGCATTTCGGGGGGATGATATTAAATAAGACAATTACTAGTGCAAAAGGGCTGTATATATAAGATATGCACAGTATAATGAAATAAAGTAATGGAGGGAGACTGCATTAGGAATTTCTGAGGATGTGGCATTTAAGATGCAATCTGATGGTTCACAGTGGGTCTGCCATGTAAATAGCTGCAAGAAGAGCATTCCAAGCAAAATGAGAAATGCAAGTGAAAGTGAGAAAAGTATTTAGCTATTTTAAAGGTGGAAAGAAGGCCAGTGTGGCTGTAAGTGTAAAGAAGAAAGGGGAGACGAGATGATCTCTGGCCTTAGTGGGCTGTGAGGGCTCTGAATTTTCTGAAATTCAGGCTGGGAGGTGATATGATTTATGTTGTTAAAATACTATTTTGATTACTGTGTAAGACAGGGATTAGAGATGAAGAAGAATAGAAGCAGGGAAGTTAATGAGTATTGCAGTGATTCCAGGCAAGGGATGATCATGGCTTGGCCTACAGTTGTGGCATAGGAGATGGAAAGAAAGGAATGATTTCAAAGTGAGCGGAGATAGAACCAATAGGAAGTAATATATTGAGTTTGGATATTCCATTTTTGACATTGTTGAGGTGTCTGAGACATCCAAATGTATGTCAAGCATTTGGACCTCAGAGTCTGAAAGTGGGCTAGTCTGAAGAAATCACTGATGAAACTAAAGATCTTTTAGAGAAAGTGTGCAGCTAGGGAAGAAGGCTTTTACGACTAAGAGGTTGCCACAGTTAGAAGTCTTATAAAGGAGATGGAACCAGTCTCTAACTTGTATAACTTGGTGGTGGCTGATAGAGGGTTACCAGTGTAATAAGATAATCAGAAACAGCAGCCTGTTGAGAGATCAAGATAAATTTGGTTTGGGGTTTTGTAATTTCAAATGCTTATAAAATAGCCAGGTGGGTAATATTTGCCATTTGGTCACAGGAGAATCATTCAGAGGTTTTTTTTTTTGTTTTGTCTTGTTTTTGTTTTTTTTAAGGTAGAGGTCTTCCTATGTTGCCCAGACTGTAGTACAGTGGCTTTTCACAGGCAGGAGATCATGGTGCACTGCAGTCTCAAACTCCTGGCCTCAAGCAGCCTCCCACCTCAGCCTCCTGAATAGCTGTAATTACAGGCATGCACCACTGTGCCTGGCTTTTCAAAGTTCTATACACTGACTTATGGTTTAAACTTTAACATTAAATCAGGATGTCTGCAACTTTCATTCTTTGGAAGACAAATCAGTCTATTATCATGCTCTTGGCATTGCAGTTGATGGAGAGTTTTATCTTTTTAAAGCATGTAAATGGCACTTGTTTCTCAGTATCACAAAATGAGATGGGTATTTATATACTAAATTGAGACGATGTCATATGAAACAGCTTTCTCTGAGTTTCTCTATTTTGTACAGTGCAGTTCTGGTGGAGGGATTCTTGAATAATTAGATGTCTAGAACAAATCCAGTTTTTATTGCATATGTATAAGTACTTGGCCTTGCTTTAGTTTCTTAAATGTAAAAGTAGAGATAGTTTGTGAGTTTTAAGCTGGAAGCATCTGATGATTAGTAGGCAGTTAATAAATGTTAGTGTGCCTTTCTTATGTATTATTTGCCACATAGTTTTAACCTGAGACCAGTTTCTCCCTTTTACTCATTGTTTCCCTGTTCAGATGATCCTGGGATACTACCTAATCAAGGACTGCTTAGATATAAAAATTTAAAATAGATTTTATCTCAAATGAGATAACAGGAGATACATACCTGTATAAAACAGACAAGTGTTTTTAGTGTCAAATATATATATATATTTTTTTTTTGAAAAAATAATTTCAGCAGGCCCTGTCCTTTTGCTCATCACTCTGGCACTAGGACCTAAGCACAGTGCCTGGCATTCAGTAAATATTAGTTTGAGTAAATGCATGTGATGTCGCCCTCCAATGATTTGAATCACTAAGAGTTGACTGGGTAGAAGAAAATAACTTTTCTGATGTAAATCTTAAAACTTATAGATAAATATGTATTTAAATTGCAATTAATTACATCGCATACATGTTTTAAAACATGGTACCCTGGGCCAGGCATGGTGGCTCACACCTATAATCCCATTACTTTCGGAGACTGAGGCAGACAGATCGCCTGAGCTCAGGATTTCAAGACCAGCCTGGGCAACATGGTGAAACCCCGTCTCTACCAAAAATACAAAAAATTAGCCGTGCATGGTGGCATGCACCTGTGGTCCCAGCTACTCAGGAGGCTGAGGTGGGAGGATCACTTGAGCCTGGGAGGCAGAGGTTGCAGTGAATCAGCATTGTACCACTGCACTTTATCCTGGGTGAGGGAGTGAGACCCATCTTGGGGGAAAAAAAAAAGTACCTTGTCTGGAATGTGCACCCCTTAGAAAATGTCCCCTTGCTATTATTTATCCCAAAGATACTTAATTCAGCAGTTCAGTAAATACTAAGCTCCAGTCACATGCCTGGTGCTTATTTGTTAAATGAACAAAAGGCATACTAGGTATTGATGATGCAAAGGTAAGGTAAAGGTCCTGCCTTCAAGAAGCTCATTGAAGATTCAGGTAAACAATAACTATAGTATGACTTGATGACCTGTAATAGAGGTATGTATAAGATGAAGGTGCAGTTTTGTCTAAGTAGACCAAGAAAGCTCCAGATAAGTTAGATTTACACTGGATTTAGGATAGACTTCACAAACAGGTAGACTACAGTCCAAAGTTAGCCTTCAGTCAGGTTATCTTTGTTGGGGGAGGCGGGGTTAGAAACATTAAGTATGAAGAGATTACGCACAAATCTGTGTTTCTTGCTTTTGCAATAACAGGTTCTGTTAACATTGGGCTCTCATTTCATCATGGCAGAAATAGGCTGGAGCTAAATAGCTCTTTCATTAGGCATTTGTCTTGGGGGTTTATCATTTTCAGCATATTTTCTTCATATATATTACCTCCATGATCCTGTAGGCATTTTAATTTGCAACCCCTGCTCCAGTAGGATCTGTGTGGATTTTCTAGGTGAAAGGAACTGTAGTAGTACAGGCACAGTGATTCTGTTACACGGAGAACTTTGTGGTTTGTCATAACAGCTGAGGAATCATCGTATATTTTAAGAAAGTGTATTTCTGTTTTAAAAAATAAACTCTACCATCAAGTATATCATATGTTTTAAAGGGGGAACAAACTTTAATTGGCAGGGTACCAATTAAAAAGCCATTGAAGTAGATTGGACAGCAAGCAGCAGAGACATGATGCAGGGCAAATTTGAGGTAGAATCCACGGGACTTACTGGCTTCTAAGGATGTAGGGTAAGAGAACTGAAAGAAGAGGTACAGGTGACTCTTAGGTTTCTGCTAGATAGGTAAGGGAAACATGGTTTTGCTTTTAGACACCTGAATCGATACCCACTTTTCAGGTGGAACTATGAATCCTTTTACAGTAAGGTAGGGGCAGGATGTGGATTCTAAAGTCATTAGAATACGATGGAATTGAAGGTATGGGAGTAGGTAAGGTAACGCTTAAAAGATATGGATTGTGAGCCATCCTTAGCCCTAAACAAAGGATACCAACATTTTACTCTGGTGTAATCTGGGTAGTAAAACCAGAAAGGTAGAAAACCAATCAGAAAAGAATTGCCTAATGGTTGCCAGGGGGGAAGCGTGCTTTAAAAAGCCTTCTGTAAATAAATCCTGCAAACAAATTAGTAGATGACAACTGGAAACGAAGCCTGAGCTAAGTCTGGCAGTGGAATTGGAAAGAGATTATTGAAAATAGTGCAAGAAAAGAAATATTGAGTATTGGAAATGAAATCAGTCATGAAGTCATTGTATCATTGTCATCATTTGGGGGACTATAAAGTAATGCAGTTGTGTGCAGTGAAATATTTTCCCTCTAAAATACCAATTTAACTTTGTAATTTTTTTTAATGTAAACCAGGTGCCAGATGCAATTAAAAAGTGTCAGAGGGCTGGAATTACTGTGCGGATGGTCACTGGTGATAATATTAATACTGCTCGGGCCATTGCTACCAAATGTGGTATTTTACATCCTGGGGAAGATTTTCTGTGCCTAGAAGGTAAAGATTTTAACAGAAGAATACGAAATGAAAAAGGAGAGGTAAAGATTTATTTATTTATTTATTTTTGGTTGACAGATGTTTAATATATTAGGAATTTAATTCAACAAACACATACTGAATATGCACTATGTTAGGCACCACGCATGAAATAAATGCAGTCTATACCTTAGGAAGCAAAATACTAGTGTTCTAAGGGATAAAAGAGAGAAGTAATAAATTGGTCCTAAAGGAAGTAAACATTTCTTGCTATGAATGCTATATGAAAGTAGTGGCGATGAATCTAGGCCAATTTCAGAAGTACAATATGTATAAGGGAGTAATGGGAGATGGGTTGGAAAGGCTGATATGGAGCATATTTCAGGGGACCCCAAACTCTCTGAACTTCTTATGCTCAATTAAGGAAGTTCTATTTTCATAGGCAGTAGGGGGATTTTTTAAATTTGGTCTTATAAATAAAAAACTGGCTTTTAGACTTGAGTATGCATCAGAGTCACCTAGCAAGATTATTAAAACACAGATTGCTGGACCTGCCCCACAGTATTTGCTAAGGTAGATCTGGGTCCATGCCCAAGAATTCATGTTTCTAATAAGTTCCCAGGAGTTTCTGATGGTGTTGCTCTGTGGACCACACTTTGAGAGCTACTGATAAATATGCCAGATAGCTCATTAGGATTTAAGAAACTATGTTTGGGCGTATTTTAACTTTGATTAAACATTTATAGATTGAGCAAGAGAGGATAGACAAGATTTGGCCAAAGCTTCGAGTACTTGCAAGATCATCTCCTACTGATAAGCATACACTGGTTAAAGGTAAGTCGATTTTTCAGTTATTTCACAATTTCTTAATACAGAAATGTGTTCTGCTTCCTAAAATAGTAATAGGTACTGAATATTAGATTGAGTAATGGATATCATGTTTTAATAAAATCTAAATACATTTCCTTTGATATCTTAGGTAAATTGTGTTCCTAAGTGATTATCTGAAGTGTTTAAGACAGGATATTGCTCTGAATATGCCCTTAGTTTCTGAAGTAGGTTCTCACCCAACATCTAAGCAATTTCCATTTCTATGTTTGTTTAATTATTTATTTTAACCTTGAGTCTATAAAAACGAATAGTCAGGATGTTCTTCAGAATCATCTTATTAAAGAGTAATGTTTTTATAACACAAATATTTACTTGTATTTAAGGTATAATTGACAGCACTGTCTCAGACCAACGCCAGGTTGTAGCCGTAACTGGTGATGGTACAAATGATGGCCCAGCACTAAAGAAAGCAGATGTTGGATTTGCAATGGTAAGAATTAACTCATTCAAATATCCAAACATAATTTATGGACTGGTTTGTTTGTTTGTTGACTGAATTACTATGGATTTTAAACACTGTCCCTCAAGATTAGTTTGAGGGATAATTAATAAACATAAATTGGTTTATAAGTCTAATTAGTTTATGCATTAGCTTTATTTGATGTCATGAAATCTGACTAGATTGTTTCTTTTGAACAATTTAATAATATTATATGTTGACTTTGTATTCTGTTTTTTAATGTCTGTCATCTTACCTGAACCTTTAACAACCCTTTTACGCAGGACACAGGCTTAGAACAGTTGTATTTAAATTAAAAATATAATTGAGACTTTTCCATT
>NW_016804447.1:771083-850605 GCF_001698545.2 Rhinopithecus bieti | reverse complement strand
CCCACCCCCACTTAAAAAAAAAAAAAAAAAAAAAAAAAATTTGCTGGGTGTGGTGGTCGTGCCTGTAATCCCAGCTACTTGAAAGGCTGAGGCATGAGAATCGCTTGAACCCAGGAGGCGCAGGCTGCAGTGAGCCAAGATGACACCACTGCACTCCAGCCTAGGTGACAGAGCAAAGCTCTGTTTCAAATAAATAAATAAATAAATTTAGTTCAAAAACATAGAGAAACTATAAGTGCTTGGTAGTTTGGACTTGAAACTACTCTTGTTTAAGCTTGAATTTACTTTGGTTTTGCATTTGTTCAGTTAAAACTTTAACGTCTTGTCTTAGAGTTTTCTTTAGTTACAAAAAATCGCTGTTGATAATTTCTTTCTAAATGTATCTCTTATTTTTCAGGCAGATATAGCATTTTAGGGCATACATTCTTGATTTGTTGACCTGTAAATAAAGGGTATATTCTGCTTGTCCATTCGGCCCTTTGTATCCATGGATTCTGCATCTGCAGAATCAACCAACTGTAGATAGAAAATATTCAGGACAAAAATATGGATAGTTGCATCTGTAGTGAACATGTACAGGCTTTTTCTTATCATATTCCCTAAATAATATAGTATAACAATTACCTGCATAGCAAGTTTTGGTCAAAGGAGAGAATCCTTGTCACATGGTATTATTCTTGCCAAAAATTAGTTAACCATGTATTGCTATCAACAAGGACTGAATGTCATGGTGTAATCCGATAATCAAATACATCTATGGTAGTAAAACCTAAAGTAATTAAAATACTTTTATTTTAAACTTTATTTGGATTAATGCAGGACTCCAAATATTAAGAGACTGTGTTCAGTATTGCAGTCCAGAAACATTAGAAGTGAAGAGTTGCTGTCTCCTAAAAATTCACAGCACGTGGAAATAATCACAGGATAGTGACAAGTTTTTCAGGAAGAAGTCTTTGACTCTGCCTGTAAAGACTGGAAAAGGTTTTCTGGAAGAGGTACCAGTTTAGCTGAGGGAAGGAGAGGAACCAAGAGGCCCTCATTCTTCAGCGAATTATGTACAAATTGTTCACTCTAACTAGAAGAGGTTGTGGTACTGTAATGAGATACGAAGCTAGAAGAATTCATAAGGTGCCACATTAAAAAGGCCTTGAATGCCAAGATAAGGATTTTTTTTCTCTTATCCTGTAGATGAACATTTGACAAGCCTACTTCTGATGAAGTAAGTTTAGAGACACACTATGTGATATTATATAACTTCTAGAAGCTCATTTTTTAAAAGCACTTTAACCTTTTGTGATTGAAAGTTTTCCAGACTTGTTTCATCATAGAACTAGATTTTGTCTGAATACCAATTAACACCATAGAGTTACTTTTAGAAATTTTAAGGATTTTGAGCAAGGGAATGGTGAGATTTGCATTTGTATAATGTAGGTATGATGAGAATCAAGAAATCCCATTGAGTTTAAGTGTGTTAAATATGTGGGACATTGGCCAGGTGCGGTGGCTCACGCCTGTAATCCCAGCACTTTGGGAGGCCAAGGCGGGTGGATCTCTTGAGGTCAGGAGTTTGAGACCAGTCTGGCCAACATGGTAAAACCCTGTCTCTACTAAAAATACAAAATAGTGGGTGTAGTGGTGTGCGCCTGTAATCTCAGCTACTTGGGAGGCTGAGGCAGGAGAGTGGCATGAACCCGGGAGGCGGAGCTTGCAGTGAGCCGAGATGGTGCCACTGCACTCCAGCCTGGACAACAGAGCGAGACTCTGTCTCAAAAAAAAAAAGTGGGACTTTAAAAGTAAAATATTCACAATGGGAGCTGGAGACTAAGATTCTAAAATAAGATTGTTTCTTCATTGAGTATTTTGAGAAAGGTTTCATCTGAACTTCTTGTTTATCAAAACAATGTATGCATAGTATTTAAAAGGTCAGGTAGTTCTATAAGACTTAATACCAAGTCCCCTACCACATACCAAATTTTTGGCTCCTGAAGGAAAACAGTTTTAGCTGCTTCTATTCCTTAGTTATGTACCTTTATATCTCTAAATCACATGATTCTGGTGCTTTTTGATTGTTTTAATATAAGGCTTTAACTAATGACTTTCATTAATGAAGATGAGGACTTTGTGCTTTTACAGGCACATAGACCACATTCACCCCATATACCTTCATGCTTACTACCTATCCCATCATCTGCCAGCAGAGTTATATCATAATTTAGGTTCAATCAACATTCAGTCCTTACTGTGACTGTAAATGCTGTTTCAACCTGATCTATGTGGTCTACTGTAATTACTTTTCCTTCCTTACACAGCTTTTTATGTTCCCTATAATTTGTTGTCTTTTTTACTTTAATTTTTATTTGGTTTGTTTGAATTGTTTTGGCTTAGTTTTTCTATGTACTTAACTCTAATTCATCCCCAAATTATCTGTTCCATATATCGGAGACTTTTAGCATTCTTACCAGTTTTAGTTTCTAAGAGATAACGTCTCTCAACATCTTTCGACGTGCTTTAATCTGCACTCGCTGTTTGCTGGCCTTGCTGCACAGCTGTCTTCTTGGTCTCCATACCTGAAGATTTTCTTTATCTCTCATTTGTGTTGGATCTTGTACTTCACGAGTTCAGTTGCATCATCATCTTTGGTTTACTCCCTTATCTGGTGGAGTCATCTCCTCCAGCTGCTTCTTGAGAAAAGGTTTGTCTTAGTCCATTTTGTATTGCGATAACAGAGTATCTAAGACTTAGTATTTCATGAACAATAAAAGTTTCTTTGACTTCAGGTTCTGGAGGTAAGTAAATCCAAGAACCAGGGTGCCAGCATCTGGTGAGGGCCTTCATGCTGCATCATGTCATGGGAGAAGGGCAAGAGAACATTGCAAGTGAGCACGAAAGCAAGAGGGGGTCAAACTCACCTTTATAATGAATTCATCTTGATAATGAAACCACTCCCAAGATAATGACATTAATCCATACATGAAGTCAGAGCCTTCATCATGATATCACCTCTGAGTTTCCATGTCTGCACTTTGCTGATTGAAGATTACATTTCCAAGACATGAATTTGGGGAACACTTTCAGCCCGTAGCGGGATTCATGAGGGTTAGCTTTTGATAAATTTTAGCGAATCCTACTCCCTTCTAATTATTGCCTTATCTCTCTGCAAAGATAACCAGTATCCTGAAGATTATTCCTTTTGCCTGTTTTTGAACTTTGTACAGAATAATCATACATTATGTGTTGAGTTCATCTTTATTCAGCATTATGTTTGTGAGATCATTTATGTTAATATAGTTGTAGTTCACTCATTTTATTAATCTACAATTTATTAATTGCCCCATTCTCTTGTTGATAACATTGTTACTAGTTTGAAGGTTCTAAATGCGTCTTCAGTAGACTTTCAAAAGATCTTCCTTTTTTTATTGCTACCTTCACCCCTACTTCCAGTGCCATGTAACTCTACCAAGTCTGAAGCTATGCAGGAGGGTTCTGTGGTCGGGGGGAAAGGGGGCTACTTCTACTTTCTCTACCCGTGGATTACGATTCAGCTTTCTTGTGTCTGCTGAGTTGCTTAGCATTTGGCTGTCTACTTTCAGCTTTTTTTTTTTTTTTTTTTTTTTTTTTTTTTTTTTTTTTTTTTTTTTTTTTTTTTGGTAGCATCTCCTTTTCCTCTAACTTTGTCTTCATAGAGTTTGTTTGCTTTTTATTAATATATACCTCTTTGTGTGGCTTTTGGAAGGAACTTGAGTAATGTCTTTGTTCATTCCTCCATTTTTAGCCCAACTTGAACCTTATTTTTAATACTTCATTCTTTGTTTGATTTCTGCTAAACCAGAATGTCTTTTCTAGTAATATCTTAGAATAACTCTGTTACCTTCTTTTAATGTAAATTTAAGTCAATATTTATTAGGTATAGTCGTAAACTTTTGTTTATTAATTGTGTATTTTTTGACTATTTGAAAGTTAAAACATTTAGTCTAATTCACAAAATTTTTTTAACAGGGTATTGCTGGAACTGATGTAGCTAAAGAAGCATCTGATATTATTCTCACAGATGACAACTTTACAAGCATTGTTAAAGCAGTTATGTGGGGACGAAATGTCTACGACAGCATCTCAAAATTCCTTCAGTTCCAACTTACTGTTAATGTAGTAGCAGTGATTGTTGCTTTTACGGGCGCCTGTATTACTCAAGTAGGTGATGATTTGTCTGTTAAAACTTGTTTACTTTAAATAAAAGTACATAAAATGCCTTTTTAAAAACACTTAATATTTAAGCTGAAGCTTAATATTTTAGGTTAGTTAATATAAAAATATAATCCTGTTCTGTTTCTCAAGTTTTTAAACCCTGAAGGCTTCCTGAGAGTTGCTGAGTCCCTGAGTAGTTGTGAATGTCTATTAGGAAACATATCTTTTCTAGGACTCACCGCTTAAGGCTGTGCAGATGCTGTGGGTAAACCTCATAATGGATACGCTCGCTTCCCTGGCTCTGGCAACGGAACCACCCACTGAGTCCCTCTTGCTTCGGAAACCTTATGGTAGAAATAAGCCTCTCATCTCACGTACAATGATGAAGAATATTTTGGGTCATGCATTCTATCAACTTGTAGTAGTCTTTACACTCTTATTTGCTGGTAAGAATTCAGTGTCTAATAAATAAAGCTTCAATTAATTGTTTCTTTCCCAAACTAATCATCCAAGATGTTATAATGTTATAAATTTTCAAGAGCCTAAGTTCTATTCCTGACTTCCCATTTATCTTTAATTTCTTCTTCTGTATCAGTGAGTGCTTAGTAAATTTGGGGAGACAGTAAGATAGATAGTAGGGGGAGAATAAAGAGTCCTGATGTCTTATCCTGGCTCTCCACTAATTTAGATATGTGATCCTGAGATTGTCACCATAGTTTGGGGAGCTTCTGTTTCCTTGTCTATAAAATAAGAGAGTTGTACTAGATAATCCCAGGTTTCTTCCAGCTCCTTCCATGCTGCCATTTCAGATAAAATAAAAAGTCTAGCTAAGTTTTACTTTGTATACCTCCTTGAAATCATATTTGGTATGATAATTACAGAATAGTCATTTTTCATTCTTTCAGGAGAAAAGTTTTTTGACATTGATAGTGGAAGAAATGCTCCTTTGCATGCACCTCCTTCAGAACATTATACTATTGTTTTTAATACCTTTGTGCTGATGCAACTTTTCAACGAAATAAATGCCCGGAAAATTCATGGTGAAAGAAATGTATTTGAAGGAATCTTTAACAATGCCATCTTCTGCACAATTGTTTTAGGAACTTTTGTGGTACAGGTGGGTAATTGGAAAAGATAGTTTCAAATTTGCCTGTTATATGGGAGACATTAGGTAAAGAGCTTGTTCTAGCAATCACTTGTGTGGAACATGTGTGGAACTATTGCCTTGGTGACATCTATAGTATCATGGTGATTTAAGGTATATGTTAAAGAATATGAGAACTGGGCCAGGCGCGGTGGCTCACGCCTGTAATCCCAGCACTTTGGGAGGCCGAGGCGGGCGGATCACAAGGTCAGGAGATCGAGACCATCCTGGCTAACACGGTGAAACCCTGTCTCTACTAAAATATACAAAAAACTAGCCGGGCGAGGTGGTGGGCGACTGTAGTCCCAGCTACTGGGGAGGCTGAGGCAGGAGAATGGCGTAAACCCGGGAGGCGGAGCTGCAGTGAGCTGAGATCCAGCCACTGCACTCCAGCCTGGGCGACAGAGTGAGACTCCGTCTCAAAAAAAAAAAAAAAAAAAAAAAAAAAAAAAAAAAAAGAAAAGGCAAAGAGAGGAGCCATGAGCCTAGGATTCCAGGTCCAGAGGTGATCTGGACCCAGTCTGCTCACTAGACCCTCTCATATCACTCTCCTTTATATTCTGTATAAAGTATACTGTCTTTATACTTTATCCCCTTTATACAAGCCAGACTTTCCTTCAGTTCCTCCTCACCCCATCTTCCCCCATGGGAGAACCTCTGCACAAACCACACACTCTACTGGAACGAGCACCACCCATCTCAGCCAACCCAGCCCACTGTCAGAGCTCAGCTTGCCGGGGAAGCCTTCTTTGATTGATCCCCATTGTCCCTCATTTTGATATGAGCTTCCACAGTGCCCTAAAATTTGTCACATGAAACAGTTCATAATTATATTTCTTCTAGTATGGCTATTTTATTAATGTAGGACTCTTTTAATCAAATGTGAGCTCTAGGAAGACAGAGATTCTGTTTGATTCATCTCTGTATCTTCAGTACCTATCAAAGAAAGATATATGGCAGATGGCAGTTAATAAATCCTAATCTCATTAAGGAAATAAGGAATTTACTAAGTGTTTAAGGATAGAGGAAGAAAAAAATACAAGTTTCACAACAGGGGAAGAATCAGTTTAAACACTGATTTTTTTGGTGAGATATTATCTGTTAAAGATGGCAAATCAACAGCAACAAATGTGGAACCAGAATTTTGGAGAGAAGTGAAGAGCAGAAATGGAAATCTAAGTGTTATGAAGAGGGGGTTTGTGGAGACTGTGACCCTATTTGACTCACAGCCAGCTGCAAGAGATAAGACATTGCTTTATAGCAAGTTAGGACTGTTGCCCTCACATTACTTCTTCCCAGATCACCAGCTGAAAGACTAGTCAAAATGCATAATAATAAAAACTATGTTCTTTCATAAGACACCCCTTTCAAAGACAGAATCCTAGTAGAACTCCATGACATAGTGGCCCAGTTCAAATCTTAAGCCTGTGTGCCCATCAACATGTTTTCTGAGAGGCAGGCCAGAGTAGTGGTTAAGAGCTAAGCCCTCTGGATCAGATCTCAGGGCCTCTAGACATCACCTGTGAAAGCCTGGAAAAATCTAATGGTCTTCTAGTGTTTCACCTCCCTGTGTGCAAAATGTATATAATCATAGTATCTATTTCTACTTCATTAAATTGTGAAGGTTGGAGCTGAATTAAGTACTTTAAGAGTATCTGGCACATAATATTCATAAATATTAACTATTATTGTGATTATTATCTTGATTATTATTTTTTAAACTCTCTGAAGCTACATTTGCAGAAATTCTACAAAGAATCAAGATAAAGAATCATCATCATCATCATCATCACTAGATAGCCCAGGCTTGATTCTCTGTCATTTTTGTCATTGTTAAAATGATTCTGAAAAGAACTCTATTAATGCAGCACCACATTTAAGAGCTCCATTTGCACAACAGGGAATTAGAAGGAAGTCAGTGTGGTTTTGAACACTGAAAACAGTGGCCTGGAGTGCCAGTCTCATTACCAATTGATATCAATTGAATGTGTACAATTTGCTATGTAGGCAGCAGCCTAAGAATTCTGAAAGGCCCAATCCTCATCTCAAGTTCAAATTTCTGCCTAGTGAAGGGGAAATTTTGAAACGGATGAATTCCTAGGAGAAGCGTGTTTATATAGAAAGGAACCAGTGGTTCTTATTTATTTACTGCTTTGTAAACAACTGTGCCTAAAATATCACTTTTGCTAGATGATAATTTAATTGCTGTTGAGTTCTGTGCTCAAGCAAAAAATGACCCAAATAACTCTCCCACCCCTTTCCCTGGATAAGGGAGGGACTAACAATAGAGTAAACTGTGAAACAAATAGGGTCATCTGATCTCCATACATTTTATCTAGATAACTATCTTTGGTAGCAAAAGAAATGAATTATTTTAGCCAATGTTGGAATTTAGTCACTAAGGTGCTTCAAAGCCAATAATTAACTGAGAATTATAGTTGTAATCCATGTTTTGAACCTTCCCTCCTACCTCATCTTTTTGTTGATTAATGAGGATTTCTCATAGTCAAGAGTTAGTAGAAAGCCACATTTTTCCCTCCAAATGGCACTTAGTGTCACCTGCCCCACCTACCCTGTATTGTTCTAACTTTGGAATTTTCCCTGAGTGTTTTGAGGTAAGTAACCTTCTAAAATCTGCATTTAACCTTCTTTTTTTTTTTTTTTTTTAATATAGTCATACCCTGGAAACTCCTGTCTTCCAGTGTCTGGTTTCTCTCCCTTCTATTTTCCCTGTCTATACATTCCTGTCCCTCACACTGGTACAGAGTTCCACTCTGGTAAAATCAGGCCTATAATAGTTCACAATCCCCTCTCACAGGGGAAGATGAGAGGTGCTGACAACCCCTTGGGTTGTAAGGCTTTGCTCCTAGTAGAATGCTGAGAGAGGCATAAACTTAAGACCTTAGAAATCAAAGGCATTGTTTATTATTTGCAATTCATATTTGCAAAGTGCTTTGAGCTCCCTGGAGGAAGCTGCAATACAAACAAGAGGTATGTGTATAATTAATCACTCTTCAATGGGGATGATGGCCTCTCTGGGTAAGAGCATATTTATACACTGACACTCACAGAAGATAGTTAAATACTCTTAAAACAACCCAGGGCATATTACCCATGGATGTAGTGAGAATTCATCAGCAGAATACTCAAGAACACAGATGGAACCTATCACAGATACAGCACATTGCAATCCACTTTCACCCCCATAGACCGCAGCACACATTCACATAGAGCTGGGAGATTACTATGCTTTCTTGAGGATGGGCAGGAAGGAGCATGATAGTCATTATGAGTAAGTGTCCCAGAGATCCTCTCCTAGAAAATCATAAAGCAAAACAGAAAACCAAATCACCATTCCCAATTCCTCCCTCTATAAACAGTCTACAAAACTGACATGAATATTTGACAATGAAAGCCTGTAAGAGTTTGATAAGTCGTCTATGGCAGGAACAATTTCATTTTAGAGACCACTTATATTTTTAGATGACATTATGATATCAATATCTGTCCTAACATATTAGCTTCTGACTAACACTACTGATAATATGCAAGTGTATTTGTGTAGAGTTTTACAAAGCATTTTGCAAACCATTCATTAACTTCAGAATCTTTCATGAGCTTTCCAAGGTAAATAACTTTCTAAAATCTGTGTTTAGCCATTTTTTTTCCTAAAACCATCCCCTTGAAAATCCTATCTTTTCTCCAGTGTCTGGTCTTTCTCCCTTCTCCCTTCCCTGCCTTTTAAATCCTTCTGCCACTTACCATTGGCCACAGAATAAAGGTGCAGTTTCTTACCATGGTCTACTAATAGCATTTCCAACTCCTTTTTTATATTTCTCTGATATTTTCTGAATAATCTAACTAAAAGACCGGAACAGTCAATATGTTTGCCAGGATATTGGTGTCCTTCTTGTTGATGACAGTGTGTGGTCTGGAGCAAGAGATATAGGCCCTCTATGAATCTTTTGTATTGTTTTGATAAGTCAGAAGAGACAGAGTGAGGTGGTCAGTCTTTACTGCGTGAGTTTTGACAAGCCATCTAACCTCTCTGCTCCGTGGCTGCAAAATACGGATATTAATGTCTATTTCACAGATGTTTTGTTAGATTTAGAAAAAATAATGTAATTTTCCAGTCTTGCACACCATATAACAGATATTCTACAAATAGTAATTGTCCAGAAGCCTGACACCTAGCACCATGCCTGGGGATGGGGTAATGTCAAATGCCATTCCAGGGTTGGATTTTACACTTCAGACTTCATTAATACCACATCAAACTCTCTGGCATGGACCTGGATGTCGCCACCCTGGAGGATGCTAACCTTCAAGAAACTGCCCCTGCATTCTTGGGTCTTGGCCAGAGGCTGTCAGGATGGACCTTTCCCAAGTTCTGCAGCAATCCTGGCAATTTGAAATGGATATCTAAGATCTTAAAAGGATTTTTTATACACTTAGATCTAGTCATTCAGGTCCAGGAATTTGCACAGGGCAATAACTGAGACCCCAAAGACTGAGCAGTAAGCAACTGATCATAACATTTGGGGAAAAGGAAGTAGCAAAATTTTATATTACCCTAAGTGTCCAACAATGAGAAAAATGAAAACAAACTATAGAATCTAATACAATTTGTTTGCCAATATGGAAATATCATTACACGATATTATTAAATGAAGATCTAAAACCTTGTGTAGTTTGGTTATATTCACATTTAAGTATCCATTGGTAGTTAGATAAAAGTCACTATTAATTATGATCCCTGCTTTAAGCATTGTGATATGTGCTTTAACTACATTATCTTATTTAATCCTCACAATAGCCTTTCAAAATATATATTACTATTTCTGTTTTACAGATGAGGCAACCAAATGTCAACACATTTTATGACTTTACCAAGGTCACTAGAGAACCAGATATAAAATGAAATCTTAGCCTATCTTAATGATGGGATTAAAGTGATTTGATATTTCTTCTTTTTGCATGTACTTGTTTTTGAACTTCCTTTGATGAGTATATATACACTGTGAAATATTTTAAAGGCATCTTTAAAGCAAGTACACTATAGAGGAAGGTGTTAAGGATGCAGCTGCAGACGGGTAAGCAGCACCCTCAGTATCACAGTGTACTTGACTGTAGATCTCCCTTAGTATGATTTGCCTAGAGCTCCCTTAGCATGATTTAAAGAAGCTCACTGTCCTGTTACTTACAGATCACACCACACCAGCCCCTGTCTCCATTGCCATTCGACAAGAAATGTCGTCTGGCAGCTTGCAGAGGCCTTCTGCTGCAATATCCCCCATTACAGCCTGGATATTTAAACATGAACTACTTCTCTCTGTGTGGAACAGCTGGCTAGGAAACCTGGCGCCATAATTAGCCATTTCTCCCTCGGGATTTGTGCTCAGTAAATTCACTTTTCAGAGAAAGTACAGCTGGTAAGATGAAATAACAGAATCAAATGTCTAAAGTGTTGGTTTTAAGGAAAACATCATTTGTGCATATACAAGGTGGGGGCAAAGAGGGTTTTTTTTTATTATTCTAGACGTCAGCTTTAGAATGAACCACTCAAATTTAAGGTTTATGAATTAGTGGTCAAGAAAACAAATTAAGAGTAGGGTATCTGGTACAAATCTTGGTTCTGCCAATTTATCAGCAATTTATTTAAAACTGTTCTTCCTCAATTTCATGATGTGGAATAATACTAATAGTAACTATGATAAAGTGTTATATATGGGGCCTGGAATGCAGTAGATTGCTTACATTTCTTCCTTTGTTATTATCTTTTATTTCTCATGTGAGACAAGGTAGCAAACATAAGAAGCTGTGTTCCCTCATTTCTGCATGCCAGCATAATTTCACAAAGCCCCTAACTCTGTGATGATGTGCAGCTCTTCAGAAAGAGGCTTTGAAAATAAAACAGGATAGGGCACATGCTCCCCACCACATCTCTTACCTGAGTCACTATATTCCTTAAAATATGAACGACCTTAACTCTTGCCTTTTCCTACACATAAGATAACATCTGATAAAGTTAATGATTGTGCCTCTGTAATCTAAAGCCAGATCTACACTTGAATTGAAACCTTGATGTGATTCTGCTTTGATGTAACTTCTGAGCAAGTTTGATGTGATTTTGCATGTACTACCACTGCTTACATACAGGTGGTGAGGGTTGAAACACTGTGATGGAGCCATCTGACAACCTCTCTGAATGACTGCTCCTATCTAGGTGAGGTCCTCACTCTATAGTCTTCAGTCTTCAGTAAGACTTCTGAATAAAATTAACTTTAACTTTCTAAAAGCTTAATTCGTTTTCTTTCATCAACAATCATGGTGTCCCAGAAAAAACCCATAGTATACAGACAAGGACCATTTGAAACATTGTGGAGACCCAGAGCCTTGGTACCAGCATGACCCTTAGAGCCCCTACATGTCCTCCACATTTGCAGATGACTAGATGGGTCTCTCCTGAGTCTCAGACCTCATACTTGGTTGCCAATGCTGAGTTTTATTCAGCTAGTTATTAACACTCCTTGATAAAAGGGTAAGTTCTTCCATGAGACCTTTTGTTTCTTAGAAAGGGAAATTTTTATCCAGGCTCCATGGTTCACACCTGCAATCTCAGCACTTTGGGAGGTCAAGGAGGGCAGATCTCTTGAGCTCAGGAGTTTGAGACCAGCCTGGGCAACATGGCAAAAACCTCATCTTTACAAAAAATTCAAAAATTATCTGAGAGTGGTTGCATGCATCTGTAGTCCCAGCTATTTGAGAGACTGAGGTGGGAGGATGGTGTGATCCTGGGAGGTGGAGGTTGCAGTGAACTGAGACTGTGTCACCCTCCAGCCTAGGGGACAGAGGCAGACCCTGTTTCAAAAAAAAAAAAAAAAAAAAAAGACAGAAAAGAAAATTCAGAACTTAAATGATCATTATTCAAAAAATTCACAACTATAGAGTTAACAGGCAGAGTCTTTTAAGTTCTCTATTACTTTTTCTGCCTACTTGAATCTGTTGGCTATTCTACTGGTGTTGAGATAAAACTCATTGTTTATGGTATTATTACTTCAAGGTTGTATTGGTAACTGGAGATTTTGTTTCTCTTACACAACTTGGGAAGTTCTCATTATAATGTAATCATTGAAGTATTATCCTTTAACTCACTTGAAACTGAAGGGAAAAAATGGTAAAAGACGTTTCTAAAAATCAAACTTTCATGGAAAATGTTTTAACCAAAATTTTGGTCCACAGCCTCCATTAGATTGCCTACTGGGTCAAATAAAGTTTAACCTTGGGAAAGGTTCCAATTTTGTCAGAAATAATTCAGGTCTAATTGTCTTTTTTAAACTAGTGAGTTTATATTACTATCTCACAACTAAATTTCTAAAATGAAAGTTATCTTTATTTCTATGTGTTTATATGTGTTGAGAAGTGTTTGCATATGTATATTACGCTGTATGTTGTGTCATGTGGTACTAAATAGATGTATAAATAAATGAGCACTCATGAATTAGTAAGTTTAAATATTTTCCAGTTCATGTGACTTAAGAAAATCCTTAATAAATAAGCTTAATTAGAAAGTATTGATAAAATAAAAATAAAATTGTCTTCTGAATTATCAGCATACATTTTTGCCTGGATTTACTGAAGAGACAGTTCTATACTTGCCTCTGCTAGATATTTTAAGGTGGCAGGTTTTAGAATGTAATAAAACTACAAACTCAGCCCAAAACAGAAAGATCTGTGTGTATTCTTTTTATAAGACTAATTTAATATTGTTAGTTTAATGAAAACAGCTGAATTTTCTGAGCTATCATCAAAATACTCATGTATTTAATTTTAAAGTTCTTAGGTAAACACTTGATATTCACAGGCTGTAAAAATAGTCAACTTGGAAATAAATTTAAATGATGACTAGCTTTGTCTAATTTCTCAGTTTTCATAAGTAATCTAGGCAACCTGTTAAAAATAATAAATTAGGTGAATACTTGTAAATAAACTTTTCATGTAATTTTAAATATTAAAGTTATGTTAAATTAAATAATACATACTCATTAAATACTTGGGTCATTTTCAATTGAGAGAAAAATTTTGTTATAAGGAAACATGTTTCTAAAAATTAGGAAATTATTTTAATATATAAAGTACTGATATATGAAAGACAATTTAAGATTTTGCTTCCTAGATTTTGACTAAAATTGAAGGTTACTAAGAATTTAAAATATTTTAATATATAATTCTATATGCAAAGTATGCAAATATATGTCTTTTGATAAAAAATATAAGAAAAGCATAAAAACGCATCATTTTGAGAAAAAGGATAATTTTATCTAATTCAGAGGTTATTCATGAAACAAGATAGAAAGGAACCAGTAAGTAGGAAAGAAAGATGTGAAGAATGTATATGAATGGAATGGATATGATGCTGTATTTTTGGTAAGAAAGGTAAAAGGAAAGATATTAATCTTGTATGAGAAAGAGGCTTATATGTAAATTGTTGTCTTAAAGTAAAATGAGTGGTTATTTAAAAAACAGAAAGTATTGGACAAACCAGGAAGTCCAAGCATGTCATAAATGGTCTGTGTAAGTCATAGTTGTGAAAAGAGAATTTATGAAAGGTATGTTTTATGTGATCAAGTTGGCTATAATAGAAATAACATTATTCATAATAGTCTTTCTAAAGATTGAGCTTTGATATTAAAATATATTAAAACAAAACAAAATTTTGGCAGTTATGTTAGAAAATAAGGTTATCTAAAATACTGATTTGCTCTTAATGCAATTGCAAGAGGTTTTGATTTTAATTCTGAAATCAGTTTCTTTTGAAACTTCTCAGATTTATGTCTCAAAAGTTTAACTTTTGCTATATTTCACTGCACCTGATTTGTGAATTATACATGATTGACTTCAGTTCCTTTTCTCCTTAAAAAACATAACTTATTGCTTAGCTGAGATGATAATTCTCTCTTTCAACATTTTCATCAGTTATTGTAAATTTTTTTCTCCAGTTCTAACTCTGCTCTCATGACCTGAGGCTGAAATGTTTATCTTGAAGGTCCAGAAAAGTAATTTTTTTCTCAAGTATAACTGATTCTGTGCCTTGACTTTTCTTGATATGTCTGAATTGTTCAGTGCAACCAAGAAACTTCCTATATTGTTACTAAAAGCCATGTATTCCCTCTGCTCAAGATACTAGTTTTGTGTTTACATTCCTCTATCATATAGTGTACATTCATGACCCTGGACCCACTCTTCCTGTGTCTGATTGAATTCAAGGGCTCTTTTCATCAGATTTGACCATTATCTAAGTGGGCTTGTCATAAGAAAAGGCAAGCACACTATAGGAGGTTTTTCTTTACGTTTTTAGTAGCTGGCCTACACAATAAAGATTTTACACTCTATTAAGATAATTCCTGTGTTGTCTTTATTCAGTTTTTGATTAATTAGGAAAACTGAGCTTAAAAGGGTTAAGTATTTTACGTCCATGTTATGACTGCAGTGAAATGAATAATTATTATTTTACAATAACCTGTGATTCTGTTTTGATCAAGTATTTTAAACCTTTTGACATCTTTTGCAGTTTTCCCAAAGAGCAAAATTCTAAATTAAGTCTTTTTGATTAAAATATTAGACTTATTAAGTAGATTGTATAGAAAACATCATCAAATGATAAATAATCTAGGTCTTCTTTACATTTTATTTATGGATATGTTATTGTTATAAATGGCATAAAATATATAACATAAAAATCTAATATGCTATCAGTTATAATTTTGATTATGTTAAATCTTTTCTGAAATTATATTTTATAAATGTTATTAATGTGATTATTCTAAAGACTATATAAACTTTATAAAATTTTGATTTTTCTGATGTGGCACTGTCAGTCATGATTCCAGTTATCTTAGAATGCTGCTTATAATAGAAATAACTAGATGTTCTTGTCAACTGGGAACTTTCATCATATTTTAATCATGGCTATTCAAAGTTTTCATCATCTACAGTATTATTTTGAAGTATTCTCTAAAAACATTTATAATAAGCTCTAGTCCAATTTTTTTCATAAATAATAAATATGGATACAAAAAAGTTAAAAACATAGTACAATTAATGAAAAAATATGCAAAAGTATGTTCCCATTTTGTTGCATGATTATCAATGGTTTTATTTTTTAAAATTTCTAATTTGTAACTGATACTGATGCTATTATGTATATACCACTATGTATAATCTGTAGTATCCTTGTATAGTCCTGTTGAGGTGTTATGTTAGGTGCAGGAAAATGTCAGGAAAGAAAAATAGATTATGCTAGTTAAAAAATAGAAGCTATTCAAAATTTGCTATCCAAGAAATAGGAAAGTATGCATTCTGCCCAATTCCTCACAAATACAACAGAAGATCATCGACCTTTCTAAGAGCCTTCTTAGCTATGTGGAACAATCAGTTTTGGTTTTGTAAATACAACCAGACAGTTGATTTATGATCAAAGGGGGAATCTTGGGAGACAAAATGGCAAAGGGAAAGAAGCCCTGTTGGCCCTTTTCAGCTAGCCAGCATAATTTCACAAGCCCCTGACTCTAGAGTGATGTGCAGCTCTCCAGAAAGACACTTTGAAGACAAAACAGGATAGGGCACATGGCCCCCCACATCTCTTGCCTGAATCACTATATTCCTTAAAATATGAATGACCCTAGCACTTGCCTTTTCCTGCACATAAGATGACATCTGATAGGGTTAATGATTGTGCCTTTGTAATCTATGACCAGATGTACTCTTACACCAAAACCTTGGTGTGATCCTGGTTTGATGTAACTTGTGAGCAAGTTTGATGCGATTTTGCATTTACTGAGCCCCCACCCCCTGTGTGTAAGCTGTGGGCTGAAACACTGTGCCAGAGAATTCTGACAACTTCTCTGAAGGACTGCTCTGGGACTATAGTCCTCATTTTCTGTAGTCTTCAGCAAGACTTTTGAACAAAACTTACTTTAATGATGTAAGTGGTTGATTTTTTTTTTTTTTTTTTTTTTTTTTGGCCAACACTTGCATTGGTCTGCAAGGCACATAGTAGGTCCTTGGTAAACATTTGTTAAGCAAATACTTGCCTTATACTTATAGAGAAGCCATTTCTCAGGCTAATCCAACTATTCAAACACAGCTTAGAAAAGACTACGAAGAGAAGAGAATTCAAATATTCTGAAAACCTACAATATGGCAAAGCATTTAGTTATTCTGTACATTCATCCTTAAGACCATATTTTCAAAAAAAAAGTAGACATTATTATAAAACTTTACAACCTTTGAAAAAGTCTTTGAGAGATTAAATAGTTCTTGCAAGGTTACAGCAGCAGTGGACTCAGGTGTCAAACTACAACATTTTCCTGTCACTCAAAGCTGACATCCCTGTCCATGGTACACTGGGTGCAAGTGGGAGCAACTCAGAAGAAGAGCAGCTTGGAGCTGATTTGGAAACAGTTTACTCTACCAGTTTACCCAGAACAGGAAAATTCAGAGGCAGCAAGTTGAAGAGTTTCCAGGACATTAAGAGCCTTGGTCCAAGACAACAGACAACAAGGGAAGTGAGGGAAGAAAACACAGAAACTACAGAACACAGACAAAAGAATTCACCTGCCTTAAGGATTACTCTATTATGGCATACAATAAGCATTAATGTTTATGAGCCTAACATAGAGCTACTTATGAAAAGCTACATCATATTTAATTGGTAATTACAATGAAAAAGGAAAATGTATTATACAAAACAAACACTGAACTAGTGGTATTTTATTTACAAATCAAAAAAATATGTAAGTGGGTTATGGTCATCTTCACTTCCTTCCTCTAACCTCAGATACTGTGACACCAGGGTTCAAGACGGAAATGCTGCTATCTGTCATGTGGGTTAAGTCTCATCAAGAAACATGACAGAAAAAGGTTGTCTCAGTTCACGTAGGTTATGCTGGAGGACAAAACATCAGATTTAGAAGATCTCATGACTTCTCTCATCATATCTGCAGAGACACTGGAGTGCACTGACTTGGCTGCTCAGAAAGGAACAGTACAAAGACTTTAACTGTCCCAGGCCCACCTGGTCAGTGAGATTTGAGGGGAATCCATGCTGAAAACCTGTGTAACTCATCACCAGCACACAGTGTGCCACAGGATGTGGTGGAGAAGCTTGCTTGTTAATGCCAAAGGTTTCTAGCCATAAGAATCTTTGTGGGCCAGGTGCGGCGGCTCATACCTATAATCCCAGTACTTTGCTAGGCTGAGACAAGACAATCACTTGAGCCTGGGAGTTTTGAGACCAGCCTGATCAACACAGGGAGATCCTGTCTCTACAAAAATAATAAAAAATATTAGGGGGGTGTGGTGTTGCAGTTCTGTGGCCCTAGCTACTCAAGAGGCTGAAATGGAAGGATCACTTGGGCTTGGGAGGTTAAAGTTGTAGTAAGCTCTGATTGCACTGTTGTTCTCCAGCCTGGGTGACAGAACAAGACCCTGTCTCAAGGAAAAAAAAAAAAAGAAGGAAAAAGAAATTTTCGTAGATACTTACTTATTGACAATCAACCTTTCTGAGGCTCATCAAAGATGCAATCAACCAGGATCTTCAGGAAAAGGTCTGGGAAGTACACATTTACCTGCTGCTCAGGTGAGTACTATCTCAGGGGTGTTTCAGAAATAGTGTCTGACTATAATAGTAGATTTTCAAATAGGAGGATCACCTAGAGGGTTTGTTAAAATACTGAAACATGGGCCCTACCCCAGAGCTTCCCGTTTTGCAGAAGTGAGAGGGTAGGGGTTGGAGGGGAGCATCAGAATTTGCATTTCTAATGAGTCCACAAGTGAAGCTCCTTCTGTTGGTCCAGAGACCACACTTTGCAAAGCCTGTGTAGCCCTGGAGCAAGACAGGAGAGAAGAGGGAAACTCAGGCTTCATCCCAGAATAAAGTGGTCAGGGACCAGGGAGGGGCTTGGAATTTGGCCTGGAAGCTCCACACTTCATCTTATCTCCCACTTTCTCTCTTTACCTCCCACTCATCTCTGAGTTTTCTTAACATCCCACTCTCCCAATGGTCAGCCTACGGAATCAAAATTTGAACCTCTATGGGCCCAATCTGACACTAAGAAAGACTGTGCAACTCACCCAAGAGTTTTTTTCTTTTTTTTTTTTTTTTTTTTTTTTTTTGAGATGGAGTCTTACTCTGTCACCCAGGCTGGAGTGCAGTGGCACAAACTCGGCTCACTGCAAGCTCTGCCTCCTGGGTTCACACCATTCTCCTGTCTCAGCCTCCCAAGTAGCTGGGACTACAGGCACCCGCCACATGCCCAGCTAATTTTTTGTATTTTTAGTAGAGATGGGGTTTCACCATGTTAGTCAGGATGGTCTCGATCTCCTGACCTCATGGTCTGCCCGCCTCTGCCTCCCAAAGTGCTGGGATTACAGGCATGAGCCACCATGCCCGGCCTTCATCCAAGACTTTTACCTTCACGAGGAACCCAGGAAATGAGAATTAAAACAGCAAGATAAATACTTTCGAAAGGTTTCAAATATGGTAGAAATATGGTTATAAAATTTCTTAAACTAAGGTACTTCTTTTGATATTTAATAATTAATGTAGTCATAACTCTCTTAGTAAGATCTCAAGATCCAAATGATTCAGGTTTTGTAAATACCACCTGAGGCTAATGCATTAATTTCATTATTATACAATTATTTTGGTTATATAAAAAAATAGAGTATACTAAAATACATGCATACACAGTACAAATATTTCAGTCCCTAAATTTACTTTTATTAAGTAAGCCAAAATGAGTTACAATAACTCCTGAGCCTTCTTAATTTCCAACTGTTAAAGACACTTTTGAGCTTCTAATACAAGCTATGGTTCCTGTCCATAGAAAATTCCAATAGATACAAAGCATGGGATGTAATTCAGAGGTTCCTGGATATCCTGGATGGGGTCATCATCATGCCCCAATTCCAAGAATGCCTGGTGTAGTACAGCAAGTCTTCTACAAAAATAAAGTATACGATTTCTGCCTTCTCCCCAGATTCCAGAATAAAAAGAGACTTTTGATAAGCAGCCCCTTCCAGGCCGTAAAGTAAAATCCCCCCTTTCCCCAAGTGTTTCCCATTTCAAAAGCTGTTCTGATTAAGAACGTGTTCCTATCCAAGCAAGAAAGTGCCGTTAGGATGCATTCATTTCTCACCCTGAAGATTCTGCTTCCCACCTTGTGAGGGACTCACTCTCACTCCACCCACAGTATAAGGGGTGTTCTATAGTCAAGGTCAGCTGTCTAAGGTGGCTGCTCATAGCTTTGTCTTGTTATCATGAGGGCCCTTCTTGAGGGAGAGTCAGTTTAAATGGGACTTTCAGATCCCCTGTGCTAACGTACTTATCCCTGGGTACAAGCAAGTATTCGCTGGAGATGAGAAAAATCTAGAAAATAAACACTATTGGAAACGGGTAAACTACTGGTCTTCAATTACTTTAAGAAAGTAAATTTGTTATCCTCATTAAAGGTAAGAGGCATACATACTCTATGTCTTGTATACAAGAAAACAGAGTGTAGATAGACCATAGCAGAGTGCAGTATATTTACCAAGCACTCTCAGTATATATAGTAAAAAATAATTATCTTAATTTATCTAATAACTATCAGATTTTTCTATTGTCCTCTTCATTGGCCATTCTCTTATTTTTATAATAGTTAAGAATATGTAAGTAGCTGAAATATTTGTAATATGAATAGAAGCCTATTGTTTTAAGGAGGAATAAAAGGGTGGATTGAGAAGAATATGAATGTCAACTAATCTTTGTTTCATTTCTGAAAGCTTGAAAGAGTATGCTAAATCCAGGAGTACAAGATGGATTGGAACCTGTATAAATTAATAAATAAGGCATAAAATCTTTGCTTGTGTAACAGTCCTGTAGGAATTAGTCCTGCAAGTAGTTCACGGATTAGGACTGGTAGGACATTAAGAGAAGCCTTCTGTTTCTCGTTTTACTATCCCAGGCAGATACTACTGATCGTGCTCTGCTTCCAGCTGGGACCAAAGTGGCTCCAGTATTATTCCAAGAGCAGTCAAAACCAATCAACGGGAGTTGCCATGAGCATCACCATGCTTAGACAAGATACTACTTAAGTAATTGACAAACTACAGATTTTTTCATGCTAACCTTTACCAGATGCCATTACTGAGTGAAGCCTCCCTTGATCACTCAACTTTGGGCATCCTTCAGAGTGAGTTTCTGGCTAATGAACCCCTTTCGACTGCACACGATGGATTAAACATCATAGTGAACTGTTTTGTCATAGATTTTTGTTTATTTCTTTTAGTCAAACAGTCAGAACCTGCCAAGAAGCATGCTATTTTCTTTTTCTTTTTTTTTTTTTTGAGACGGAGTCTTGCTCTGTCGCCCAGGCTGGATTGCAGTGGCCGCATCTCAGCTCACTGCAAGCTCCGCCTCCCGGGTTTACGCCATTCTCCTGCCTCAGCCTCCCGAGTAGCTGGGACTACGCGCCCGGCCAGCATGCTATTTTCTGTTTGAAAGTACAGCAGGCTGATTCTGGCAGGTTAGTATGAAGATTAAAAATAACATGCAAAGATGGTAAAAAGGAAGGATGACTCCCAGATGGCTTTGGGAAAGAGCATGGTCACTTGTCTAAAAGGCCAGGCATGGTAGCTCATGCCTGTAATCCCAGCATTTTGGGAAGCCGAGGCGGGTGGATCACCTGAGGTCAGGAATTCAAGACCAGCCTGGCCAACATGGCGAAAACTCATCTCTACTAAAAATACAAAAATCAGCCAGGCGTGGTGGTATGCATCTGTAATCCCAGCTACTTGGGAGGCTGAGGAAGGAGAATCGCTTGAACCAGGAGGCAGAGGTTGAAGTCAGCCAAGATCCCACCATTGCACTTCAGCCTGGGAGACGAGTAAAACTCCGTCTCAAAAAAAAAAGAAACACACACACACACACACACACACACACACAAAAGAACATCAGAACTGTCACTCATGGCCAGCCCTGTGTTGCAGTTAACAACTGCACCAGTAAGAATGATGACAGCAACTCATCACCATGCACCAGATACTTACTTGGCAGCAGAAACTTGCTTGGCATTTTCGCATATACTGGGCTCAGTCTATATAATGTCCTCCATGGTTTTGTGGCTATTGCAAATGGGCATCCTGTGGTTCAGATGTGTTCAGGGGCTTCTCTAAGGTCACCTAACTAATTGAGTGTCAGAGTGGTGACTCATCCTTAGGTCTCCCTGTACAACTCTTTAGTCTGATAAGGGCACCAAAGAACAATGTGAGCAGGGACACTGATGATGTCCTTCTCATGTTTGGAGATGTTTACTGATTAGCAGAATGTGTCATGGCTACTTTGCAATAAAATCAAGGTTAAACACAGATGCTTGTCAACCTTAGTCTGTAACTCTTTCAGTATGCAACCAGTAGGGCATGGAGTTGGTGTGGCGAAGGTCTTTGTAAAGGTGAAATATGTGAATGGTGAGAAAAGGAGACTACGCATTTGATAATGGTTTGACTTTAGAAAGAGATCTCAACGTCCAATACAACAGTCTGTAAATATATAATGAAGGACTCTAAAGATCAACAGGACAATGAAACATATTAGTTCCATAAGCACTAGATCTGGTGTCTTAGGTAGCTTTCCCAGAATCATCCCCCAAGGGAAGGTCCGTTCCAAGCCTACTTCATATCTGCATGTATCAACTGTAACTAGAGTGACCGTATAAACGGTGTGCCAGGAACAGCTGCAAAGTATACCTGTTGTGTGAGTGAAATAATTAGCATGCCTGTACTCTCAGAATTTCCCTGCTTTGGTGATAAATTGTTGGTTGCACTAATCACAGCATTTATGATAAAATATTGCATTTTTTCTCTGTGTTATTTGTATTTTGCAAGGCTGTGAGCTCTTTGAAGATAAGAAACATGCTTTATGAACCTCTATATGACCAAATTTCAATGATGATGGGCACACATTGGTAGAGTTGGGACTCGGGAAATATTCACATATTCCCAAAGGTCTTCCTCCTGACATTTTAACCTCAGATGCCTCTACATCAATTTCCTCTGAGGTTGAGTTTTTTTTTTATTTAAAATTTCTCTCAGCTAGGAAGACATACACTGTCTAAAAGAATATCCCATGAAAGTTTTCCATGCAAGCCAAGACTCAGGGAATGCTCTGCAGTGAGTAAACATAACATCTGCATTTACTGTATAAACATCACAGATTTGAAGTGAAATGACTCAGAGTTTGCCTAGAAATCATTTGAGATGTCAATCTGTTTCATTTCATTGTCTGCAGCCTTGTTTTTTTTTTTACTTTATTTAAAGAAAAGACTAAATGACTTCTGGATGTAGAAATGCTTTTTTAAAATGGCAACAGTACATCTCGTTGGAAGGAGACTGGTAATTGCATCGTGTTTTCTCATGAACAACTCATGCAAAGGCAATCAGCCCATTAGATGATTTGTGTTTCATAAATACACAATAGTGTGACTGTAATTATTTGCTTAATACACTGGTTAAAATTGTCCATAAAGCTAGTCTCAAAGAATGAGGGGAAGAGTTAAGTAAGACAAGGTTGTAATGAAGGAAGGCAAAGAATGTTAATGGAAAATTACAAATCATCAGAAATAGAGGCTCTCACACCAACCCTGTCTAAGCATCCCCACACCAAACCCCCTTCCAAGAGGGCTAATAAGCTGCACCTGGAGTAAGGTTCTAATATTGGTGAGGGAAATGAGCAGGAAGATAAGTCCTGAGGCCACAGAGCATAGAACCAAGAATCATTCAGGGGTAAAATTATAATTGAAAGTCAAGCAGATAGTCAGTTGTAATAAATGGACTAAATGGCTGGGTAATGCAACAGAGACCAGGTGCTCTGCAAGAAGAAGTCCCACAACATGAAGACTAGTCAGTAAATATAGGGTCGGAGCTGAGAGCTTTCATTTCTAGCAAGCAGCAGGCATGCAGCAGACAAGTCCTGAAGACCTCACCATGGTGCTGCAGTGTAGCCACAGGGGTGTCTGTAGGACCAAACCACATTTCTCAGAATTGAGCATACATCAGAATCATCTGGAGGACTGTGTAAAACACAGAGGGCTTGGCCCCATCCCCAGAAATCAGGAGTCAGTAGCTCTGGAGCAGAGCCAATGATGTGCATTTCCAACAAATTCCCAGGCAATGCTGGTACTGTAGGTCAAGGGACCACATTTGGAGAGCTACTACTATGGGGCCTCTATAGCCTCGCCTAAGATCCAGAGAGGAGCTGTTAAAGTCATAGAAAGAATTCATCGAAGCCACTGTTCACTTATTCTACAAAAAGCCTAAAAAAATGGCTCATTGGAATAGTTGTCCATTGCACTCTGCTCTGGAGATGGACCTTAAAGCAGTGGTTTTCAAAGTGTGGTCCCAGGATCAACACCCTCAACACTAGCTAGGAACTTGTTTAAAAAGAAAACTTTTTTTAAAAGCCTTATGCCAGACGTAACAAATTCAGAAATTCTGAGAATGGATTCCAGTCATCTGTGTTTCAAGGAGTCTTCCAGGTGATTCTGGTGCCTGCTGCACTTCGAGCGGTGCTACCTTAGTGTAAAAGAAAATGAAGGTAGGGGAGGGAAGAAAGGTGGATGGAAAGGCTGAATCAATGATCTGGAAATTACATAACCTGAGATGTAGGTCAGGCTCTTTTTCTCCTAAGTTTTCTGTCCTTCTGTTTTCTTATCTGTAAGTAGAGTGGGCCCACAGGCCTTATTAACTTACTCTGGTATTAAGGTAGGTTGTATTATTGTTCCCAGATACATATTTACTTTTTCTGTAAAAGGTAGTTACACCCTCTGGCTTATGACCATGAGACCGGCCATGCCTTGTGGGACCTGCATGGTTCCCTGCCTGGCGATGTGGGAATAACCCTCTGACTTCCTTTGAAAAAGGGCCTGCGGAGCACAAACTGTGACAACCACTGCATATTTCCACAGGTTTGTTCACTCTTTTCTTCTGTCTTGAGAATAGAAAGTCCTAAACAGAGTTATTGCTTCAACCTGGGGCTTTGAATGAAAAACTGCATGGAACAAAATCACAGAAGCTAACCTTATATATAATGTGAAAGTAAGTGGCATTTAACGTTATTACAAACTACTGAGATTTGGGATTTGTCAGTTATGACAGCAAATCAGATTAATACAGGCATGATATACAGATCCAAAGAGATGATGCACATAACGACGTATTGAATAAATATGAGGGACTACCATAGTTAAGAGAGGATTAGAAAGGATTGAAAGGAGAAGCCCATCAACTCAAGAACTCCACTGATAGGATTTTTGGATCGTACCTATTTAATGTTTGTTTCTCTTTTGCTTTCTTTCTCCCTCCCTTTTGCATCATTTCCTTCTTCTATTTCTTCTAAATTCACTGCATTTTTACTTTTCTTCTTCCCCCTTCCTTCACACCTCATCTGAGGAGTGGATTAGGAAGCAACCGGAGAGGGAGAGCAGGTCCTTCCTTGGGTTACTGATCCAATTGTGGTTTAGATATCATCATGGAGTGGACAACCATCATTCTCCCAATGTGTGATAGAATGGGCCAGTAGTACTGTGACATTTACTGTAAATGGATTCAATCCCCAATTATTATAATGATACAGTCTCCTAATATTCTGAGACTTTCAAAATGCCTCAAATGTTTGAAATCACATCTACCTTCCGAGCAAACAAAAAATTGGACTAAAGGTTTTAAGTTACAATAGATAACAGCTTAACTCTGGGTATGTAGTAAGACTAGAGTAAGGAAAGAAAGAACAATGCACACTCACAGAAGTTCTATTTGTTTGTCCAGGTCTGTCCCATTTCTGTAAGGGAGAGAATCTTCTCCCTTACATATTGTTCTGCAAATCAAATAGCTGTGTGACTTTAGGGCCTTAAGTTGATATGCAATTGCACCAACCAGGCTAAAATGCTGGGACAGGAAGTAAGGCAGAGCCTACATGGGGAAAGCATGGGGTCCAAGAGAAGAAACTTCAAGAAACAGACACACAGTAACTGTGCAGCTGATGGGAAAGCCTGAGGGACATACGGCATCAAAGCCTGGATATTTTCACCGCTTTTATTCTTTTGTCCCAGACTCTCTATTTCTCAATGTCTATTTTTTTTTTACACTTTTGTTATTCTGGCTTCCTGAACCTCCTTTCCCTTCTGCTCTTGTTTCTTTCCTTTAACTTGGAGTTATCTAAACTGGTTCTTAATTTCAGCCCTGAAGCTAGAGGATGAAATCATTCAAACACATCTCAGCCCTGCACTGACCAACTATTATTTGAAGATAATGTTAATTTCACATGGCCTGAATGTTGCTTTCGTGTAGGTGCTGCATTAACAGCATCACCAGTTGTTTACTCATTTTTTATAAGAACATTTTGATGAAATTCTGGTGACAGATGATTAAAATTCCCAACAAAGCTCAGGTCATGGTATCAAATCAATCCATACTGCCTTGTTATTTGCTGGAAAAATTTTACCAACCAGAAATAGAAGCCCTAAGTGGTAGTGAAAATTCGATATGACTAATGTAAAAGCTAAACCAGACTTTCAATCATTCAGTCAACTGAATACCTTAGTGAATATCTACTCTGTGCTAAACTCCATCCTAGCTACAAAGGACAACATCTGTGCCCTCCAAAGTTAACATCAAGGTTTGGATGACAGATAAAAAACAAATAAATGAAGAACGTAATTTCATGTAAGAGGCTGATGAAGAAACATCAAACTGAGTAGAAGGCAAAGAGTGAAGGTTGGTGCTGACTTGGAGACAGCATGTTTTCTATAAACCCCACTCCTTGGGTTCCTCACATGGCAGCCTGTGGTCAGGGAAAGACTGTCAGACAAGGTGACATTTACAGGGGTCTACATGAAACTGAGCTAAATGGGTTTGCAGATAGAGAAAGTTAGTGTAAAACCCTAAACAGTGGCCTGCTGGGCACATTCTAGAAATAATGAGGTCAGTGAGCCAGGTCTAGGACAGTAGGTGCAAAAAGTCTGGGATCAAGTTCAGGGGCCAGATTGGGTACTGCCTACTAGATCCAGGTTTGAGAAGAGGAGAAATGCAGTTGGTCTCTCATGCTGTGAATCAATAGCTCTGGATGCGCTATGGAGAAGAGACTACTGCAGTTCAGAGGAGAGGGCAGGAGGCTTGGGAGGAGGCTTGTGGTTACAGGAGGGGGATAGAGTAGAAAGTAGGAGAGGAGATGGCAGGAGCATGCAGCCTGCAGGGGTGAGGTGGTCAGCAGTGCTTGGATTCAGAATTTTTCTTGAAGCTACACGTGAAGGGATAATCAACAGGTACTAAATTGGAGATGTATTTTTTTAAGAGATAGGTTCTCATACTGTTGCCCAGAATGGAATGCAGTAGTGCAATTATAGCTCACTGTAGCCATGCACCCAACTCTTGAGCTCAAGTGATCCTCTCACCTCAGCCTCCCAAGTAGCTGGGACTGCCTATAGTCACATACCACCATGCCAACCTTATTTTATTTTTATTTTTTTAAAGGTGGGGGTCTCCCTTTGTTTCCCAGGCTGGTCTTGAACCCTTGGCCTCAAGCAAGCATATCTGTGAGCCAGTTACCTAATACTTTCAGGGATCGTGGCTGCTCAGTGGGGCTTGGAGGAG
Source organism: Rhinopithecus bieti (assembly GCF_001698545.2). NCBI lineage: Eukaryota > Metazoa > Chordata > Mammalia > Primates > Cercopithecidae > Rhinopithecus > Rhinopithecus bieti. The sequence goes on along the minus strand of NW_016804447.1, from coordinate 823,592 downwards.
GAAGCTGAGGGACAAGTGAGGCTAAAACATAGTATGTTTCTGAATATCCAGACTTATCTTTGAAGAGGGTCTTGGCGTGAACGCAGTGTCAGGTGGATGCACACGCATCCCTCAGCTTCTATGTCAAATTTCTCAGCATAGAGTGTCACATCTTAGCTATATCTGCAGCCAGTGCTTTATATGATTTTAGCACGATTGCCAAGTGAAAACATGGGGCAGTGGTAGAACTGTCCGCTGCAATGTGTGAGAACGTGTTGGTGGCTAACATTGTCTACAAAGGCAGTTACAAGACTGGCCCATTTGCACTCAGTTTTATTATTGTTTTAAAATTATCTGCAACGCACCTCCTTTTTGTCTACCCCAGGCCAGAATCCCCACCACTGCCTGCTCTCCACCCTGGTTATACCATAGTTGCCTGGTCCAAAGAAGTTGCCAAATTAGTGGAGTATAGATATTTCTTGAGCTGAATAAGGCCTCAGGAAAATGAAAGTGCATTGGGGTTTATGTAACTTCCCCAAGTCACACCATTTGTACATGGAAAGATGTGTAACTGAATAATTTTATCCTCCAGTAAGAACTGTGCTGGGACATGATTAATCCTGAGCTCTTCAGCATCATCCAATGAATTTTATAACCTCTCAAGACTTTATACAACTCTAGCTATAATCTGTTAGAATAGACTTAAACATCATCAAGAGCAACCTCGTGGTATAGATTAGAAAAATGAGAGCCAGAGAAATTAAGCATCTAGTCTAAGTTAACTCAGCGCTTTTGTTTTGTTTTGTGTTGTGTTGTGTTGCTTTTCTTTTTTTTTTTTTTTGAAGTATAAGGAATAATTGTACTTATGCCTATAAAAGTGCACATAAATATAAAACTCCGTGCTTCATACACTTTACAAATGGAATGCATCTAGTTTAGGAGACAGAACATTCTATCACCATATAAATCCCCTCACATTCCCTTATTCTCCCTACCCGCAAAGTTAACATTATTCTAATAGCACAGATTAATTTAGCATGTTTTAAAAATTTATATAAAATGAATGTATAGAGAATGTGCCTTTCTTAGGTCTGTTGTTTTCAACATTAACTTTGTGAGATTTATCAATTTTGTTTAGTGCTAATATAAGTCATTCATACTTGCTGCTTAGAGTGAATATATGAGTATCTGGTTTTTAATAAGAAGAAGGACTATTTATGTGGGAGAAACACCCTAGGGTGGCCCTCATGTTTACACCCCACATAGAACCCCAACTTCTGAGTGTAGTTGAGACTCACGACTTGCTTTAAACAAATAGAATATGGCAACGATGATGTGATATCATTTGCATGATTAGGCTACATTACATTGCAAAAGTGATAGAATATCCTCCCTGTAATTACATTAAAAGATCCATATATACATATATATATATATATTTGCTTGCTTTTGCTGGCTTAAAAAAGCAAGTTGCAGCCATGCATGGTGGCTCAGGCTTGTAATCTCAGCACTTTGGGAGACTGAGGCGGGTGTATCACCTGAGGTCAGTAGTTCCAGACCAGCCTGACCAAAGAGGTGAAACCTCTACTCTACTAAAAATACAAAAATTAGCCAGGTGTGGCAGCGGACACCTGTAATCCCAGCTACTCAGGAGGCTTGGGCAGGAGAATCACTTGAATCCCGGAGGCGGAGTTTGCAGTGAGCTGAGATTGTGCCATTGCACTCTAGCCTGGGCAACAAGAGCAAAGACTGTGTCTCAAAAAAAAAAAAAAAGAAAGAAAAAATGTAAGCTGCAAGGCCAATAGGGAGTGGCACAAGGAACTTTCGTGGTCTCTAGGAGGTGGGAGCAGAGCCTAGATGACAGCCCAGAAAGAAAATAGAAACCAAAACTATAAGGAACCGATTTCTTCCAACAACCTAAAGGTGCTTGGGAACAGAACTTTTCCCAGGGGAGCCTCTGATGAGACCACATCCCAGCTGATACCTTGATTGTAGCCTGTGAGCCCCTGAATAGAGCACACAGACAAATGGTGCTTAGACTCTTGACCCAAGGGAACTGTGAGATAAGAAATGTTTGCTCTTCTAATCCAGTACATTTGTAGAAGTATTACTCAACAATAGAAAACTAATACAAGAACCCAGCTCCCTGGCTTCCTAGTATAGTGATTTTTATTCATTTATATTGCTAATGGTAAGACACAGACCCCTATAAACACTTAAATGTTCTTTATCCACAATCCATTCTCAGTAATGACTAATTTGGCAAACATAGATCTTGAAGAATATTAGTCCTGGTTTCACCATGTTAAGTTTATAGTGGCCCCTTACCTTTAAAACGTCATTTATTAATTGATTAGACACCAATGAGAGGAAATTAGTGGAAGAAGTTGAAGTTGAATATCGTGTCCCAGCACAGTTCTTGCTGGAGGATAAAAGCATTCAGTTGCACATCTTTCCATGTACAAATGGTGTGACTTGGGGAAGTTGCCTAAACCTCATTTCCTGGGAAGAATGATCTTAGAGGAGGAAAAGAAAAAAAAAAAGAAAGTAAAGAAAACTGGAGTTGTATATTTTCATGACGCTATTTTCAGCATGTATTTCCCATAGATGCATCTTAAGCACTTTGGAGCAATGCCAACCAGGGTGCAATGTAGTTGTAAGTCAATATCATTACAACATAGGCACTTAACAGGAAGACATGACTGATGCAATACACCTGCTAGCATGAGACGAAAGCTCAGCAGCTCTGGGGAAATAAGTTTCCGATAGCCCGTTTCTATTCCTTTTCACTTTGTCTTTGATTTATTGCCTCTGTCGGGCTTCAGCATGACAAAGGCTTCAGCTTTCAGCGCAAAATGATATTCCAGACTCCACTAAATATATTTGTAAGACAAGGGCAGCCAACAAAATTAAACTGCCAGCACAAAGACTGGCTGTTATTTAAAGCTGGAGAGAGATTACCGAGGATTATTACTTTATCAAAAAATATTTCAGCTACGAAATCAGTGCTTATTCCTCCAGTACCTTTGGCCGTGTGCTAATTTATCTCCTACCTTGAACGGATTTAGTCTTTCATTGCCAGTTTATTGAAAAGCCTGACAAATGTCGATGGCCTATGTTGCTGGACACCCAGGCTTACTTAGTTACTGCTACAGAGAGCTGGAAATCAGGACCGTCAGAGGGGAATTACGTGTGCTGTTTCTTTGATTTTCATTGTTGTGCTTTCATTTAAACTATCAGGCACTTCATGTCTAATCTCATTTGTCTTTTCAGAGGCCCCACCTAAGGTGGGCAATTCAAACACCTAAAAACCAACAGTATTAGCATCATGGAGCTGATGACTTGGTCACATTTTTCCCCTATCTATTTTTTAATGCAATATTTTGCCTCTTTTAAATTGCCTCCCCTTTAAGGTATTTTTTCTCAGACCCTTATTATACTTTGAGGAGAAAAATATCTATCAAAATTAGAAATAAGAAGAGCACAACCCATTTTATTATCTGCAACTTTTGAAGTCTTACTCTCATTTTATTTCTGTGCTTTTAAGCAAGGTTGTTAGCCAACTTAATTTCTTCTTTTTCCTTCTTCTGTGTGCTTTAGTGCACAACAAAGATATGCCAGTGAACTCTTTTGAAGATGAACCATTAGTATATGCTTGTAAAAAAGGATCTTTTGCTTGAAAAAAAAAAAAAAAAAAAGCCCTATTTTTAAAAGAAGCTCTTAAGCAATTTCACTAAGAAAAGTTGTCCACAATGGTAGAGTATTTATCGCCTGTAGACACTGGGCTCCCACATTGTGCTAGACCAGGAGTGCTAAGTCCTGGAATTCAGATCATAGCAGTGGATATAAGTGAACGGTAATTGTGAAAATTTCGCTAATAGACTGATACAGAAAGCTCAGTTGAAGGGCACTTAATGGAGTCTTTGGGAGAGGACCAGGAAAGCTTTCCCAGGGAAAGTGACATTGAACCAAAACTTGGAGAAATTAGAATTTCCAGCAAGGAGGGAATGGAGGCAGGAAAAAAAGAGGATTCAAGCAAAGGTAAGAAAATGTGCAAAGACTTAGAGGAAGGACAGAACATGATGCATTCAATCGTCCGAGCATAATTTAACATAGATAGAGAGTATAGTGGGGTGTGAGAATCATAAAAAAAATGGAAACTTCAGAGGATAGCAAGAGCCTGGGACTGAGGAGAGTTTAGAGATGAGCCTGCAGGCAATGGGACACTATCGAAAAATAAGTGACATGAATATATTTGAATTTTTAAAAGATCACCCTGGTCAGAATGGAGAATGAATTAAAAGAATATAGGCCTAGAAGTTGGGAGAAGTATTTGAACTCCGTGGCAGTAATCTAATTCCAAGATTAGGGTGGCCAGAACAAAGATAGCCAAAGCGGGAGTATGAAGAAGTGAATAGATTTAAAGAGACTGTGGAAGCATGCAATATAAGTATATTCAGTAAAGTGTGGTAACTGATGGACTCCAGAGGGGTGAGAAAGAGGAAAAGAAGAGTGACGCTTGTTTCTGACATGGACATTTGGGTGAATGTAGAACATTTATCTGAAAAAGGAAAAATTCAAGTAGAAGCAGATCTAGCTGAGGGGTTGGAGTGGTGGGGAGGTGTTGAGGTAGAGTTTGAGTTCATTTTGCGAAGTGTTGAGTTTCAGAGGACTAGGGGACAACCAAGTAAAGTTGCCCGTGTAGGTAATTGGGACAATTCTTTTAAGGCCAGATAGATCTACCCAAGCTAAGCATATAGATTTGGGTTCATCAGCATACAGTAACCAGTTGAAGTCATGGGAATGGGAATGGATGAGCTAGCTCAGGTAGGGTCTATCTTTCCTTCAAAAAAAGAAAAAAGGAAAAAAACAGAGCTGACACAAAAAAGTCAACATTTAAAGGGTAGACTCAGGACAAGGTATTCATCCAGAAGACTGAGAAGTGGCCAATAGAGCTCCAACGCTCTTGTAAGGGCATGTGTCAATGAAAAGTCAAACCCTGTAAAATATTTGAAGAGATTTATTTTAAGTGAAATATGAGTGATCACAGCTCATGACACAGCCTTCAGGAGACCCTGAGAACATGTGCCCAAGGTGACTGGGGGGCAACTTGGTTTTATGCATTTTAGGGAGTTATGAGACATCAATCACATGCATTTAAGATAACCATTGGTTTGGTCCAGAAAGGCAAGACAACTCAAAGATGGGGCTTCCAGGTTATAGGTAGATCTACAATTTTTCAGATTGTTTGAAAGAGTTAATACCAATAGAAAGAATGCCCGAGTTATGATAAGAGGTTGTGGAAACCAAAGTTTTATCATGCAGATGAAGCCTCCAGGTGTCTGGATTTAGAAAGAATAGATTGTAAATATTTCTTATGAGATTTAAGGTCTGTGTTAGTGCCAAATGCTTGTTGGCTTTTCCTGAATTCCAAAAGTGGGGGGTGTATAATGAGGTATGCCCGAGCGGCCCTTTCCTGTCATGGCATGAACCAGTCTTTGAAGTTAACTTTGGAGTGCCCTGCCATAGAGGAAGGATTCTACTCAGATGACCAATCGGGGGTGGGGGCGCTTCAAATTTTATTTTTGGTTTACATATGTGTGCTCTAGGTAACTCATGAGATTAAGGCCTGAACCAGATCTGGCAATGAGGAGCTTCTTATTAGCCTTAGCATGAACTGTTTAAATAAAATGTGCTTAACCATTAAAAAAGAGGTAGAATCATTTGTTTTTTTAATATATATATAATATAAATACATACATAATATATATAAATATAAATATATGTGTGTGTGTGTGTGTGTGTATATATATATATATATATATATATATTGAGATGGAGTATTGCTCTTATTGCCCAGGCTGGAGTGCAGTGGCACAATCTCGACTCACTGCAAACTCCGCCTCCCGGGTTCAAGCGATTCTAGTGCCTCAGCCTCCTGAGTAGCTGGGATTACAAGTGCCCCACACCACGCCCAGCTAATTTTTTGTAGTTTTAGTAGAGACAAGATTTTCCATGTTGACCAGGCTGGTCTTGAACTTCTGATTTCAGGTGATCCACCCGCCTTGGCCTCCCAAAGTGATGGGATTACAGGCATGAGCCACCGCGCCTGGCCTGTTTTCAATTAAATTATTTCATCATGTATTCTTCCATTAATTCCTTCATTCACTCATTGAAGAACTACATTAACTGAAAATATCAAAAGGGGGCATATGTGCAACTGTCCACGTAGTCATCTCATGTGTCTTCAGCCAATATCCTTTAGATATTTATACATATTTATTGGTAGGGGAAAAAAACTAATTTTCTTTCAAAAAAACTGTAAACCACTTTCTTTATAATCTAACAATAGATTTATTTGAAGCACTTACTTTTTTTTATCAAAGTAATACATTTATAAAGTCAAATAGTATAGAAAAACTGAACATAAGAAAGCAGCTGTTGCCCCACCCTCTCGCCTTCCTCTTCGCATGCAGTTACTTTTAGTTCTATTACTCTGCTTGTTATTTTAACTGTATTTTACAGTTGTTATTGTATGTTGTTATTTCTTGAGTTATACATTTTAGATATAATCTTTTGCCCACCCACATTGATAAATGAGGAGCTGCCTTTCTGAGACCGAGTCACATAAGAGCTCCTCTCATGCTTTCTGTATAGGTCTATCACCATTTTGGTGAGATTGGTTTTCAATGTCCTTATTGTTTGTCTGATATATGCATGCAAGTGATAAAGCTGGTATTTGTTACTTGCATACTTTTTCTAGGATCCTCCTTCCAAACGCCCTGTTTTCTTGTATCTCATTCTAGACCTATAGACTTGGTTTCCTCTTTGTCATGGGGGCTATCCTGGTTTTACAGATGTTTTGCAGCATCCCTGGCTCCTACTCACTGCATATCCATAGCAGTCCCATCTTGACAATGAAAAACGGCTCTGTAGAGTACTAAATGTCCCCTGGGAGGGCAAAATCATGCCCAGCTGAGAACCATTGACCCCGACTGGTTTTTCTCTGTGACATCTGCATAGCTGCAATCCCGAAATACCTGTCCTGTCCTGTGGTGGCTTCTCTGTTTCCTGGGTCTCATGTCTTTCTTTTTTATATACTTCTTTAATTGGGGGAACCACGTTGTGACAGGCAATCTTCACGATGACATCTAATAATCCCTGCCGCCTGGTATTCACACCCTTGTGTAATTCTCTCCCAGGTTGGGCTAGGCATCCGTTCTCCATTTAAGGTTCTAAAAGACTTTGATTTCTGTTTTAACTGTTCTTCTGTGTCCTCCCTCTATACCCTTGCCCCCTGTCCTCCACTGTTTCTGGGGAAGCCAGATGACATGCTGTTTAAGCAGCTCTATTAAAAAACCAGCATATCAAGCACCTGAAACCTCCTGTCAACAGCCACACGAGGGAGCTTGGAAGCAGATTATCACGCTCTTTGCCCAGGACAACAGTTTGACCTCGGAGACACCAAGAGCTGGAATCATCCAGTTAAACCAGGCTGAGATTCCTGACCTCTCCCAGAACTATATAAGGTGATAAAGGTGTGTTGCATTAAGGTGCTAAGTTTGGTGGTAGTTTTTATGCAATATCAGATAATGAATGCATATCAAGTAGAGTCCCAGGAAAGATACTTAGGAAGTCTTCAATAATGACATTACACATGACTGATAATTTGACTAAACATAGAATTCCAGTTTGCAAACCATTTCCGCTTAGAATTGTGATGTTTTTCCACTATCTGCAAACGTCCAGTGTTTTTCTTGAGGAGTTCCATGTTTGTCTGCCTCCTGATTCGCCTATCTTTAGGAGATTTAGGATGTTGCCTTTGCCTTGGGTATGCCGTTTTCTATGCACTGTGCTGGGTAAGAGAACAAACTTTTGCATCAGTTTTATTCTATAAAATATTTTCAAATATATATTTGCTAACACCTCCTCCACATTTATTCTCTGTTTCTGTAACTGCTATTAGATATTGGGCATTACATTTTGACCCTCTGATTTTCTTCTTTGTTTTTCATTGCTCACTTTTTAATATTTTTATTCAACTTGCTAGGAGATTTCTCAGGTTTTATCTTCCACCTTTCTAGATTTTTTAACAAATTTCTCTATCACGTTTCCAAAAGTTCTTTCTCATTGTTTGCCAGTTTTATTTTAAAGATCATGTTCCCAGGCGGGCACAGTGGCTTGCACCTATATTCCCAGACACGCAGGAGGCTGAGGCAGGAGGATCCCTTGAGCTCACGAGTTTGAGGCTGCAGTGAGCTATGTTTGCACCACCACACTCCAGCCTGGGCAAGAGACAGAGACTCTGTTGCTTAAAAAATAAATAAATAAATACCATATTATTGTTTTATGGGTTTATATATTATCCTACCTAGCTGAAGATATTATGTTGTTAATGTTTCTTGTGTCTCTTGCATCACCCCTGTTTCTCCATTACCTTTGTTTATTTGTGTGCTTTCATTGTCATCTTTTGTCTTGGAGGGCTGGCAAAAGTACTGAATAGCCTTGGTTATTTGTTCACACTTATGACTGAGGCACTACAAATTGGACTGAAGGTCCCAAGTGCAGAAGCTACGCAGGTCAGTAGATGGGCTTTACTGTCTGGTGATCATATGGGTAAATTATTTTTTTCAATGAGGGGACATTTCTATAATTCTGGTTATCACACGTTTTCATGGGGCTTTTCAGTTTTCCATGGTCAAGGACTCTTATCTCCTGTATAGAGAAAAAAAAGTCTTACCATAAGAGCTCTGGGAACAGGTCAAAAAATAGGACTGGGGATCCCATAGCCCAGTGTGCAGACTGGGCTTTATTTCCATATTTAGCCCAGTATCTTCACCTTGCCCTCAGCTTTGGACAGTCTTTCGTTCAACTTCTGTATGCTACAGAATAAGCCTGGGATGGAAGTGAAAAGGAACTTGCCTATTAGCCTAAGCAGGGAGACTGTTCAGCAAACACTGGGGCAGAGGCAGCCTTTACCGTTCATCTGCTCTCCAATTTCCCACACTGAGTTCACGTTTTTCACTCATACTAAATTATCTTCTGTTGTCTTTGTCTTTTCGATTTCCTACTTCTAAAAATTAAAAATTATTTAATTGCTTTGTCTTTTCTTTTTTTTTTTAAATACCAAGTCTTGCTCTGTCACCCAGGCTGGAGTGCCATGGTACAATCTTGGCTCACTGCAATCTCCACCTCCCTGGTTCAAGTGATTACGCGGCCTCAGCCTTCTGAGTAGCTGGGACGGCAGGCATGTGCCACGACGCCCGACTAATTCTTGTATTTTTAGTACAGACAGAGTTTCACCATGTTGGCCAGGCTGGTCTCGAACTCCTGATCTTGGCCTCCTGAAGTGCTGAGATTACAAGCATGAGCCACCAAGCCTGGCCTGCTTTATGTCATTTTGAAGGAGTTTAAGAAAGGAGAGATAATAAATTTGCACATTCATTCTCCATGTTTAAATGAGAACTTACATTTACTACATGGAATTTTCTGACCAAAAGTAAAAAATCCTGGGGAGCCCTATTAATACTTTAAAATCACTTGTTCCAAGAAAGTAGCACTCCCCTGTGTGCTATTCCACTACAGCATTTCAGTTGACAGTGGCTGTGCGATTTGGTTGGTGAGTCTCAGAGCTGGGGGCTCTTGCTGCATCCTGAAACTTGCATTACAGAAATTCACACCAATAAAGCCGTGGTATTTTTTTCTGGACTTGTTAGTACTGTGTGCTTCCTTGTGTATCAAAGTGCAATTTGCTAAATATCAGGAGATACGTGGCAAGTTCCTTCATTGGCATTGTGTTTCTAAATCTTTCAGTGGTGTTTTAGCACTCCTGATACATTACCCCATTATTTCTGCCTGGCCACTCTCTTGAATGAAGATCTACAAGCAAGACATCATGGTGGTGGGGTGCACAGGAAGTGAATGTGGCATTCCTAGATGACAATACAACCTAGATGGGGGCTCAAGCAAGCACCCCCAAAAAAATGGCAGGTTCCTTGAGAGAAGTACACACAGTACCATGAAAGGTCAGAGAACAGAGCAGAAGAGTTTACAAGTTAAAAAGTAAATATAATGGGCTTTAATTTCCAGCCCCACTGATCCCTTACTGTGTGTATCTTCTTGGACAAGTCATTTAACCTTTCTAGGCCAAAATTTCCTTGTCTGTAAAACAGGGAAATACTAGCACTGACTCCATAGTCATTGTGTGAGAATGAGATGAATTAATGTATGCAGACTATGAAAATTATGCCTTGGCACCTACTCAGCACTTGACAGGTATTAGCTGCTAGGAAATATTTTCTAGCTGGAAGATCAAAGACGGTGGCCTATGCCTGGTGTTAGGAATTTGAACTGGATTCTTAAGGCTGGAAACTATCCCCCAACCTATCTTTCCACTGCAGCTTTAGAACAGGGCATCTGACTGCCAGAGCCCTCATTTCTTAACATCGAGAGGTCAAGCTACTTATTAAAGTGGAGACATATCTTCAATAACTTTGAATTAGGAGAAATAATGATAATTCAAGGCCTCCTTGCTGGACAAAAGGTAATTAACTGCACAGAGAACCGAATAACCCTGAGCTCGGGTCTTTCATTGAATTTGTTTCACATCTCAAGATGTAAGTATTTACAGGTCAAGTGCTCTAAGAAGAGTAAAAACATGTCTTTTTCTCTGAGAAAAGCTTTCTTCACACTGACTCCAACTATGTTCTTAATCCTTAAACCTCTAATTAGAGTTCCAGTCCAAAAGCTAAACATTCAATCTCCCATTTTCTCTATCCCTGGCTTACAAAAAAAAAAAAAAAAAGTAAAATAAAGGTAGTTTAGTAACCAGCCTGTTCTTTGGTCTGTTTTGTAACAACTCTTCTTTGTATTTTTGCCACATCTTTCAAGTGAGTTTCTCCAAGCCCTTTATAGACAGGATCTCATTAATGCCCCGCCGCACTGCTGCGAGACCCTTGACCAACACGATGATCCCACATTTACAGATGAAGAACCAAGGCACTTTGTGCACTCCTTTTTCCTTTCTACAAACGATGAAGCATCATAAGGGCAAATACTAATTATTCTGATTCTCACAGTACAGCTGTAAGCAACCAGCCTTGCTGAAAAAACAAACAGTTGTTCAATTCTTGGAAAATGTCTGAAGAGTTGTTTAAACTGGGAAAGTACCAAGTGAGAAGACCTAGAGGCCCTGAGAACATAAAGCCACAGAACGCCAGCTCTACAGAGACCCACTCCCCAAGCAACCCTGCCTCCCACACACACATCACAGGTGGCAGGACAGAATCTCAAAAAGAATATGATTAAGAACTCAATTAATGCAATGGATATTCAGGCCTATTTACACTAGAAGACTTTCAAAATGCACCAGGACGAGCTACTCCCTCTCCCCGATACGGCCCCATTGTCATCCTATAATATCTTCTTATGGATTCTACAGAGCATTTCCCCTCTTACTGTATATGTAACTTCTCCTCCTACTAGATTCAAAATACATTACATAAATCCAAGCATAATGAGGTGAACTACGTGCTAAGTTACTCTGCCTCACACTGACGTTACAAAGAGGAATTGTATATTAATCTTAACCCAAAGAATCTTTCTGAAGCCAACTATACCATATTTATTTTTCTACCATGAACACATAGAACAGCATCTAGCACATGGTAGGTATTATAGAATAAATGTTTGTCTCTCTACAAGATTCATACGTTGAAGACTAATTCTAGTGTGGCTGTATTTGGAAAGGAGGTCTCTAAGGAAGTAATTCAGAGTAAATGAGGTCATAAGGGTGGGGCTCTGATCCAACAGGATTAGTGTCTTTATAAGAAGAGACACCAGCAAAGCCCTTCTGTCTCTCTCTCCCTTTCTCCTCACGCACGAGGGAAGACCATGTGAGCACACAGGAAAAGGTGGCCAACACAGAGCCAGGGTCCTCACCAGACGCCAACACTGCCAGTACCTTGAACTTGGACTTCCAGTCACTAGAACCATTAGAAAACAAATTGTTATTGCTTATGTCATTCCGTCTGTGGTATTTTGTTTTGGCAGCCCTGGTAAACTGAGACAATAGGTATTAAACAGATGTTTGTAGAGTTGATTGTATTTTGACATTTTTGTTGGCTTTATTTCCATACTAGCTCTTTGCTGAGGGTCTTAGAGGACTGACTTGGAAGCTGCTATTGTCTCTATTTTGATTTTCTTTGATGTTGGCACATGCTGCCCAGCTAGCTCCACAGCCAAAGTTGTTGGGGTTGAGGTGGGGAGTTTCCTTGTGTTTGACTATGTTGCCCCAGGTGTATTGTGCAAGGACTAGCCCCGTAGTGAGCAGAAATCTTTGTTAGTTAGTTCTACACATAACTCTGTTTCCTAGTTATTATAGCACTCTCTCTCTACACACACACACACACACACACACACACACACACACACCTCTCTTTATTTTAGAAACATCAGAGAAGTTCCCTGAAGGTCTGTGTTGGGCGGCATTTGAGAAAGTCATTCTTGAAAAGGTTTTGTTTTCATGCTTGTGTATATTAAAATCTGTTTCCTATGCCTGGAGACAGCTGGTATTCAAGAGGACACCCTGTACCTTATCTTTCTCCTTCTTCAGGGTAATGTCCCATCCAGGCCCAAGTGTTCTGCCTCTAGGCACTGCACATTTTCATTTCCTCTTTGTATTAAATTTTAACCCCAAATGCCCTAAATCCTAGCCTTCACATTCATGCTCTGATAACCCCAGGATGCAGATCATTCATATTATTACTTATACCAATAAGTAAATAAAGTGTGTTTTATAGTTTACAGTCTACACAGCATAGTTACTTGCATCATCTCATTTGACCTTTGTCCACTCAGTTGGCTACAACAAAATGTCATAGACTGAGTGAGTGACTCAGACAACACAATTTGTTTTCTCAAACTTCTGGAAGCTAGGAAATACAAACACAAGTGCTGGCTGACTCGGTCCCTGTTGAGGGCTCTCCTCCTGGCTTGTAGATAGCTGCCTTCTCAGTGTCCTCACATGGCATTCAAAGAGAGAGCGGGAGACAGAGTTCTCTAGTGTCTCCTGCTTTAAGGACACTAATCCTGTCAGATTAGGGCTCCAATCTCATAATTTCATTTAGCCTAATTACCCTCTTACTCCAAATACAGCTACACTGAGGGTTAGGGCTTCAACACATGGATTTTGGGAAGGGGGTAGTTCACAACTCAGTTCATAGCAATCTTCTTGGAACCTAGGAGCATACCACAAAATCAAGCATAAACAACAACAAAGAGAAGAGAAGAAAAGATGACCCAGATCTGGTATTACTCAGCATGCCACTGTTTCTCCAGTCAGGCCCAACCTTAGCACCCTAATCTAACCCTGTGGTAATGGAAGTGCCCTCTGTCCTGCCCTTATCATCCCTTGACCTTCACTAGGAGAAAGTAACGAGGAGGACTCTTTATCGCCCTCTAGAGATCACACTGTGTCATAATCGCATTACAGTGAAATGGATGATGAAAGTACAAGAGATTGTTGGAAAGCCCAGAAACGTAGGCAAAGAAACAACTAAAACACAGTCTGGGAGATAGCAAAAGACTACTGGCAATTTTAAATTCAAACCCAGCAAAGTGTTGCTTGACACAAGCCCAGAGACTGAAGTGGTCAGGGCTTAGTAAGGCTGTCAAAATCATCCTTCCAAGGCTTGCTTTTCCCCTTCTGTTTATCAGGATTCTTGTTTCTCTGAGGAAATCAAGCATATGCTGGTGTTAGGGAGGGGCTATCTGGAGGCAGCATTACACTTTGAAGGGCTTCCATAAGACAGTAGTAATGGCAGGGGTGTTCTAAGTTCGACTCAGCCCTGGCTAGCCACTGCAGAGTTTTGTGCTTTGAAAATGCTCCCTCCCTGGCTTCCTTCTTATTCTTGCCTCCCTTGGATAGTGTGTTCAAAATATAAAGTGTCGCAGTTCATCATTATTCCCTCCAAGGTGTGTGCAATCACAAATGCAGACAGTGCATCTTATGAATGCATATGCTTAAAAAAAAAGATTGATAAAAAGAAATCCTGAAGCAAAGTCAGACAAACCATTTGGTGCTGGAGGGCAGCTGCACAGCCGCCCTGGCAGGTGACCTGGGAACCTTATCTGGATTGTGTACCCCAAGAATTTCACCATGGATGGATGGCCCTAGAGTTAGTGCATATTCTGAATTTGACGTTGCATTTCTATCAGCAAAGAAGATGATGGAAGAATAGAAACAGAAATTGATCATGACGCATATATAGATTTCAACTGTAATGTGAATAAAATGGAGAAAATGAGGAAAAATCAAATAAATATCTTTATTTTTGTGAAAAACATAATGTCTGCTGGAGAACACTAATTTATCTTTCATGACCAACTCAAGCGTCACCCTCTCTAGGAAGCCTTTTCTGACCTTCTCTCCCAGAGATAATTGATCATCTTTAACTCACTCTACCTAGAAGAGTTTCTTCCCATAACTAGATTTCTTTTTTTTTTTTTTTTTTTTTTTTGAGACGGAGTCTCACTCTGTCACCCAGGCTGGAGTGCGGTGGCGCCACCTCGGCTCACTGCAAGCTCCGCCTTCCTGGTTCCTGCCATTCTCCTGCCTCAGCCTCCCGAGTAGCTGGGACCACAGGCGCCGCCACCACGCCTGGCTAGTTTTTTGTATTTTTTAGTAGAGACGGGGTTTCACCATGTTAGCCAGGATGGTCTCGATCTCCTGACCTCGTGATCCGCCCACCTCGGCCTTCCAAAGTGCTGGGATTACAGGCGTGAGCCACCGCGGCCGGCCAACTAGATTTCTTAAAGCCAGGGAAGGGTCCTTTCTGTCTGTCTTTGTCTCTCCAGTACATGAGCTAGTATGTGCCACTTGGTAGGTGTTCCATGAATATTTTCTGAGCTGCAGATTTGAAAGAAAAATCCCCACTAGTGTGGAGAAGGCAAAACCATCACTCAATACAATTCTGTGAAGGTCCTGGGTATCTTTAGAATCAGCTCATCTCCCTTTCTGGACCCTTTTCCTCTCTTCAAGACCCCTTCTCCTCCAACTGTCCAGACTCAGAGAAGTTGTCTGTGGCCAAAGCCCCAGGTTATGGAACTAAAACCGCCTTCTCTTTCCTAACAACTCTGACCTCAAAATGTCTCTCTTTCTGTCTCTGTTCTTCCATTACAGAAATTAAACGTATTCCTTTTTATTTAGGAAGAAGTACCTGTTTTCCTTTGAAAACACAGCAGCAGTTTAACCTGAATGAGTCTCTAGTTGGAGAAATTTCAAGAATAATGATAAAGGGCAAAGAAGAATTCCAACCCTGGAAAATCACACCCCTGCCAGGGAGAGACTTATAACCATGGCTTTGAATCACATTGATCTTCTTTCCTCTGGCCTGTTCAACGACATTAAATAAATTTGCAAGCTGAGAATTGTGTGCAGTGTTTATGCAACTCATCCACCCTACTCCACCTGCTGACTTCTTAACCCAGAGTGCTGAAATTAGAGCCATTGTGCACAACCTGGAAGCGGATACTCGATTTTTTTTGGAGGAAGCAAAATGGGCTCCCTATAAGAGTGGCCCTCTGATCATAATTTCCACCAGATTCCCAAGGCTATCTTCAGTCACAAAGGCTAGGACAACTGGACTAACAGAAGACTCTGAACTCTTCTCGGGGAGGTTTGAATCAATGTTATCATGAAAGCTCTCGCAGATAATAAATAACCTTCCCCTGTAAACCCTGTGGTTTTCTGATTTTTTTGCAATCTCTAATAATCTTTAACTCTCAATAGTATTTTCGCAGGTATATTTTTTCATGACAGTGTATCAAAGTCACATTAAAATATTCCCAGTTCTTTATAATGCAGTGCCCACCCCCAGGATTCTCTGGTAATTGGGTCAATGGCCTAATAGAACAAACATACTGGGAACAAGCTGTAAGAATATCGATTCTTTATTCCTCAAAGCAACATTTCAAAGTCTGCAAATGAAGCCTTAACAGAAAGAAATATTAATGTAAGACTACACAAGAAGGGAATAAAGAATCACAAAATCTAAGACTTGGGAAGAAACTCAGATGTTATTATTTTTTCCTCTCATCCACTCCTGTGATAGTTATTATGGTTTCTCCAACAAATAGTCATGCATTTTCACTTGAGGACCTTCAACGGCAAAGAATTGACTACCACTGAAGGTATTTTATTCTACTGCTATAATCACTGAATTTCTGGAAGATTCATCTCAAAATTTAGTCAAAATCTCCCTTCTAGTTAGATTGCTTTAGAAATCTGGGTAACACGATTGCCTCCTCTATCTAGATTGCCTTTCAAAAAGTTAAAGGCAGATTTTTTAGTCTGTCATTCCTTATCGCCTTTAGACAGGACTTAGTCCTGCTTTTCTTTGCTTATCTTCACAGTTCCTGATACTGTGCAGTTTGACTAGTAATTACCCAGAGAGTTAATGAAAAAATGAATGATTGAGCACATATCTTAGTTGTATCTCTGCAGTATAAGGAGATGGCAAAAGATGCCCAGGATTCTAAATAGGGCATCTTTCCCATAACCTACTGCTGTGGGTTCCCTGGAGCAAGGTGTGGTGGGGGTGTTCTGAGGTGGAGTGGGGAAGGGGGACACTCTATTAATAACAATGTCCTGGACATCCATCTCCCATGAGTTAGCCTGAGCTAACTAAAATATATAAAACCTAAAATATAAAACCCTGACCACTTTGGGCACACGCTCTCAGGACCTCCTGAGGACTGTGTCACAGACCATGGTAACTCATATTTGGCTCAGGACTCATACCTGAACTTTCACACATGTCCTGAGACCTAAGCTTAAACAATCATACAGACAAGGCACAAGTACCTTCTTGATTCTTGCATGTAGCTAGGATTTTAAAACATGCAGATGCCTATGGGATCAAGCAGCTTTTAATAGAGTAAGACTTTAGGAGATAAGAAGATAGGGGCAGGGAAGAATTCAAGAATGCTTTCTCAATTAAATAGATTCACATTATTTAAAACATTGTGCATTTTAAAAACACTCTTTGTTTAGCCCTGGTGGTTAAGAATACAGATTGTGCCACGAGACTGAAGAAGGGAGGGTGAATCCAGCTCTGCTTCTTACTTGCTGTGAGATTTTGAAATGCCTCAGTTTCTACAACAATAAATCAATCAAAAAGGGTTGTGATGAGAAGTAAATGTTGTGTGGATTAATTGGAATACTGCTCAGTACAGAGTTATATGTGTGTGTGCAGTTTGATACAATTATATTCATTATTCACTGTCTGTCTTCACGGCAGCTGTATGTCCCTAGGCATGGCCTGATAGGTACAATTGTGCCTACGGAACTATACCCAAAAGATGCTTTGGAAAAAGTCTTGCATTGGTTGTAACCAACCATCTTACTATGGTCCAATGACATCATTAGAAGATGATATTATTTAGAATGAAGGCTGCTGGCTAACTATTGGGAAACCTGGATTCTGGTCCACACTGTGCCACAGATTACCTCGTTGGCACGTCCACCTGCTGAACTTCTCTATGCCTCAGTGTCCTCCGTCAGCTTTATCACCCTCACAAAGCCCTGATGGGCAGAGTCTAAGACCTGCTGTGTTGATAGAATGGTCCTAATCATAATCACATAAAGGGCTATTGATAAACAGATCTAATTACTCATGGTGTTTACCCATCTCTCTTGTGGGTTCCAGATGGGCTTGGAATGAGCCATTGTCATCCTAGTCTCTATTTCTCTCTATTTTCCTTCCCTTCTATTTTTCTCTTAGAAAGAAGGACACCTGTTACATCACGTGGTCCATCGTCATTATTATTTCACTTCAGGCCTGATTCAGCATTCGATCATTTCTTTATGCCCGCACATTATTCATGGCTTTTGATGGTGTAAATAGCTGGAAAGCAAGATGAATCAAAGTGGAAAAAACCCAAGAAAAAATAAAGCAAGATAATCATTGAGAGTTTTCTCCTAAGGCCTGGAGAGGACTCTGTGTATGGGAAACATTCCGGGCTTCCTTTCTGCTAAGTCCCACCACTGTCCATGCAGAAACTCAGTGGCATGGCTGGGGCAGAATCTGCCAAGCCCCAGCCCCATCTCATGACAACAGCAGATGACAAGGGGAAGGAAGTTGTATTCCTGATCACAGTACAGTGTTTTTTGAAATCATACTATTGTATGTTCTACCCCATAAGGTTTTCATCTAATAGTATTCCTGCCATGACTGTATCGAGAATAGTCATCCTTGCAGAGTGGAATTAAGCAGTATCAGAAGAAAATCTCAACTCATAGTAGCCATCCTAACTGCTGTCGTTCATCATTCCTTGCATGAAATGTATTCCATCTTGCTTATCACTCTCAACTTCTCATCTTTCATTCTGTCCAAATTATTTTCAAAATCTGATTCTCACCTAGTACTTAAATTAATAATGGATAATTTAGGCACTAGAACCTATTAGATACCATGCAAATTGAAAAATGATCTCTTCCTCAGATACTATGCTATTGAGCTTATCACTAGTTTTGAAGTTTAAATAATAAATAAAAAATTTTAAACATTAATAGTTTATTTAGCATTCGGAAAAAAATGCCTTGTATTTTTTGTGAATTTTGTAGCAAGTTGGAGTAATTACAAAAAGAAAGGAAGTGATAACATTTTGATTTATAAAACAATAGTATTATAGTTTTGTCAAATAAAATGCCCCAAATCTTTCTGTTTCAAAATAACAAATGCCACAGTTTGTCATTATCTTAAAAAAAAGCCTGAAAAAAAGAAATCTGATTCTCAGAAGCAAGCCAGCTATTCCCCAAGGTTATGACTTATATACTAACTACTTCTCTGTAAGACCTGGACAATCACCTTCTATTAATACAGCCTGCAAGTATGCTCATTGTTTTAACAGCTCTCAGTAAAAAAGACTGCAGCATAGATGACAAAATATATGTGGCAAGTGTCCTTCTGAAATTCAGATATGCTTATGATCTTCTCCTTTGCACTTAATGGATTCCAGCACAGAATAAATAATAAAGAATTACTGCGATCCAGTTGAGGCAAATTAAAGTCAATGCATTTGAGACTTCAGCAGTGACTTGACACTGGCCCTGAATACCAATTGCAACTCATGAAGGTAAAGTATAATCAAGGATTTGGCTGGAAGTCTGGAAATAAGCTTCCCAGGTGGGACCAACTTGAGGTTGAAATTATGCAGAGTTCTGGAGGGCACACACCGTCCCTCCAGCCTAGGCTGAGACTCTGCTGAGCATCATGCCATCACACTCACCATTCTTGCAGAGCAGAACAGCCAGGAAGTCCTGAGAAGAAGAATTGATAAAGAGCAAAAGACTGGGTGTCTGGGCTGTCACAAAGCTAAATGCGATGTTTTCCTTGGATGGAGCTGAATCTGTGTAAATAGCTGAGGATGAGAGGCTTATATTCTTGGTCACAGGATAGGGTTCTTGAAACATGTAAGTAACCGACGTGCCAGCCTCAAAAACAGCAGAAACCT
Source organism: Rhinopithecus bieti (assembly GCF_001698545.2). Taxonomy (NCBI): domain Eukaryota; kingdom Metazoa; phylum Chordata; class Mammalia; order Primates; family Cercopithecidae; genus Rhinopithecus; species Rhinopithecus bieti. Next base: position 804,098 of record NW_016804447.1, on the reverse strand, counting down.
CTGCAAAATATAAGAGGGGAGAGCACACATTGAAATATTTAGGTCCATTGCTCATGCTAGCCATAACTGGTTTCTCTTGTTTCCTATGCACTGGGCACTGTGTGAGGAGTATTACGTGCATCAGACAACATGTTCCCCACAATAATTTTGAAGCGGCAGAAGTCACTGTCCTTATTTACAAAATGAAAAACTTAATGCTCTCATAGGTAACAAACCTTGAACAGGGTTGCATAACCAGAAAAGAAAGCTCAGGTTTGCCTCCTGTGGTTTAATTCCAGCTCTACATACATCTGCAAAATAATGACCGTGTGCCAGGCTAATTTCCTGAGAAGCAAAGATAACATGTCCCTGCCTCCAGGATAGTGCATGGAGAAATATACTGGCACCATCTTACTCCCAAAACTGAGAACGTGACAGGTTTAGTTTGTGTTCTTCTTCTGGTATCTCAGGGACATTGTGGATGGTCTCTAAATACACAGCAAGACATTGGGCTGAGCAGCAGTAATTCTCTTCGATGTTGGGTAAAGCGTGAAGAACAATGAAAACAGCAAAGAATAAATTTATGGAAAAAGTAGAAAAGGCATAGGTATCCAACTCTTAATCTCACTTTTTTAGATATGTAGGCATTGGTACTGAGTTCCAAAATACAGCCAAGACTTGGGTAAATAGGCTTTCCTATGGGAAACAGTCCCTCTAGCATAACACACTGAATGGAGATCTGCCACCACCAGGAAGAAATATCGGATCTAGAAACTGATAAAATTCATTTAGCGGGATCTGTAAATCACCCAACCTCCTTGAAGAATGCTCTAGCACACCAACTGTTACCATGTTAGTATAGTGGAACTAGCACTGAGCGAGTCAGCACTGGATCTGGAGTCTCACTTGATTTCATGCCGACCATGTGGTCCCAGGCAAGATAATGAACTCTATGGAGAATGTTTTCTTATCTGGCGAATGGGAATCATAACACCTACCTCATCAGTATTTCTCTGATGTATGTGAGCTGATGTATGTAAAGCACTTAAGAGAGTTGCCCAGTACAGTTTGAATGTACAGAGTGTTAGAAGAGAATTTCACCTGAAGCCACCCCAATAGACTTTATACAATATATTCATTTATTAACTGCTCATCTATCCAAATGCTGAGATGCTCTCCTTAGATCAAGGCTGCTCTTGAGTTCACTTTACATTTTATCTGTATACAGTAACAGCGTGTGTTACTGGGAAGGCTCTTTCACAGGGCAGCAGACCTTAGATCAGGCAGCAAACCTCTGCCATAAAAACTGCACAGTAAACATGAACCCATATTGGCATGATTAATTTCCTTTTGTCCTAAATGGCATATGGAATGTTCTGAATTCCCCATGAAAGTCTCTGATTGAGTTGGTGGCACCTAGAATATAATACCTGGCTTTTGCTTCCTAATTCTATTGCAAATGTGTTCCACCTTGTGAAAATTCTGTAACAGTCTGTTACAGTGCCAAAAAATTAAAGTTGCATATTTATGCATATTGCCTAGCAGATTGGGAATACTAGTTCATCTATACTAAAGGTTCAGTGAAAGCATTTTGCATTTATCATACAGGTTACAACCTTGGTACTCCTGATTATAAAAATACGCAGCAGACATCTGTGACAGTGAGAATTCTGGTTATCATCAGCTTGATTCAAGAATTTTCCTTGAGTAAATTTTCTCAGGGATATTTGGTCTGCATTTTGAGCTACAGCCTCTTAGTTAACAAAATAAACGACTCTTATTTGATATTTGTGTGTCTGCTTAAACAGAAGTAAAATTCAGAGCATTCCATTAGGAATAACATAAATATAGATATAGGCATATACAGGATATTACTTTTTTCTTGATACTTAAGACAATAAATTAAAAATGAAAAGCATTTTGTAATTAGTGATGTCAGACCAAATTTCTGTTGTCACTCTTCCTCCAGCCCCAGTTCTAATTATTTTTAATGTTTAAATATTGTCTGTTTTATCATAAAGCTAAATTCAGCAATACACCTGGACTCTATTATTCTTTCAGTTTCTTATACTTTATAATTTTTTTTTTTTTTTGAGACGGAGTTTCGCTCTGTCGCCCAGGCTGGAGTGCAGTGGCCAGATCTCAGCTCACTGCAAGCTCCGCCTCCCGGGTTTACGCCATTCTCCTGCCTCAGCCTCCCGAGTAGCTGGGACTACAGGCGCCCACCACCTCACCCGGCTAATTTTCTGTATTTTTTAGTAGAGACGGGGTTTCACCGTGTTAGCCAGGAGGGTCTCGATCTCCTGACCTTGTGATCCGCCCGTCTCGGCCTCCCAAAGTGCTGGGATTACAGGCTTGAGCCACCGCACCCGGCCATTTAACAGTGTAAGCTTTTGATCAGATGAACTGAGTTAGCTGAACATTTAAAACCACTGGCCAAAAAGGATAAAGACACTTAACTTGAAAGTGATTTCAAATGACCATGATGCTTCTCCAAGGCCACAGAGCCACTATCAACAACACCCCTTGAGCACCCACTTGAGCAGAGGTGGAAGAACCTATGCTGACTAGGTTCTGAGATGGTAAGACACACATTTTAAAAAAACTAACATCTGGGTAGGGTGTGGTGGCTCATGCCTATAATCCCAGCACACTGGGAGGCTGTGGTTGGATCACCTGAGGTCAGGAGTTCGAAGTCAGCATGACCAACATGGCAAAACCCCGTCTCTACTAAAAATACAAAAATTAGCTGGATGTGGTGGCAGGCTCTTGTAATCCCAGCTACTGGGGAGGCCAAGACAGGCGAATCACTTGAACCCAAGAGGCGGAGATTGCAGTGAGCCGAGATTGCGCCACTGCACTCCAGCCTGGGTGACAGAGAAGACTCTGTCAAACAAAACAAAACAAAACAAAAATACCAGTGGACCAATGGAAATTAACCTTGGGCTTGATGTGTTAGTGACAGAGACAATGTTTTCCAGAGCTGGATGTCTCTGAGAGAAGAGCCTCCTGAGACCTGCAAGGGGATCTCCATATCGACAGGGCATTGATGGGTGACATGAACTAGAAGGAGGAGCTGGAAATGGGATGGTACTGGAGGGTGGGTCTCTGAGCTTCCATCCAGCCTGTAGACTTGGAGATAGAACCTGAATCTACCCATGTCCTGCAATCACAGAATCCCACTCGACCTCAGGTTACTCAAATATAAATCAGGATGAATTCAGTCTTGGGGTGGGTGAAAGGATTGGAAGAAAGTACATGAAAGCACAGCACACAGTAGGAACTCAATGAACAGTAGCCGGTTTTAATAATAGTAGTATAATTAGATTTGGAATTAGAACAAACAGAAAGACCAGTCCTGGCTAATGAATAGTCTAGAAATTACCCAGAAATCATCCAAGCTGTAATTAATTTAGATAAAATCAAACAAACTGAATAAAACCAAAACAATTGGAAATTTGAACACTGAGAAATTATTTCAAAAATTATTATAATTTTATTATGATAATGATCCCGTAGTTATGTGTTTATCATGAGTGCTTATCTTTTAGCAATACACGATGTAATATTTATAGATGAAATAGTATTATATCTGGGATTTTCTTCAAAATAATAAAGGGGGAGGATAGGAGGTGAGTGTGTCGATGAAATAAAAATGATCATGTGTTTGTAACTGTTGAAGTTAGATAACCAGTGAAGGGGAGTTCTTAAATTCTTCCCTGTCCTACAGCATATGTTTGCCATTTTTCCATAATAAAAAGTAAATAAATGGTATAAGTTGAAAGGAATATAAGTATTAAATGATTTCTGGACAGATTTTTGGCGATATGTAAAGAGTACCCAAATGTACATAGTTTTATTTTTTCACTGAAATTCTGTTATTAAGAAAATAATCAATATATGTGTTTATCATAGCATTATTTACACACAAAATTTTAGATAATGAAAAATTTCAATCAATAAGAAGAGCCAGCATTTAGTGAGACTTTACATGCTGTGGGCATGTGCTTTGTGGAGTGCTCATCGAATGTTAAACACGACTACCTGTGAAAGAGTTCTGCACTTGCCACATCTCATAGATGAGGAAACCAAGGAATCTTGACGTTAAGATACACAACCAGTGTCACACAACGTGGACTGTAGATGAACCAGAACCTGAACTTGGGCAGGGGTGGTGCCAGAGCTCCATGATTTCTCTGTGAGCGGTAATGCTCTGGTAAAAGGATGGACAAGAAAAGGCAGTAGCACCAGATGGAACATATTGCAATCATTAAGGCGAATGCTTACATATACTGATGACTTACATAGAAATGCTTTTGAAAGGAAATACAGAAAACCCAGAATATAAAATGTAATGGGCAAAATTATCTTAGTTATATTAAGTGCAAGGGGAAAAAAACTAGAAGGAAGTACAAGTTCCCTATTAATGAGTATTTCTGAGTATTAGATTGGGTTTTAACTTTTCTAGATTTCTAAATAAATTTTCAAACACATTTTATAAATAATTATCTTACGTTTTAATTAGGAAGAAAAACATTTAAATTAAAACACTATGACAGTCATATCTAGGCTCTTTATTAATGGTGTGTGTGTAGGGGGATTAAGAGAGCTAACGACAAACACACATCAACAAATGGTGCTGAGACAAGGATATATCCAAATGCAAAAGATTAAAGCTGGACCCTCTACCTCACAACAAATACGAAAATTCACTCATAATGCATCAAAGACCTAACTGTGAGAGGTAAAACTATAAAACTCTTAGGAGAAACCATAGGTATAAATCTTCATGATCTTGGATTAAGTAAGGGTTCCTTGGCTATGATCCTAAATATATAAGCAAAAAAGATAGGAGACTAGGGAAAATGAATTTGACCAGAATTTAAAACTTCAGTGTTTCAAAAGATACTATGAAGAAGACAAAATACAACCCATAGAACTGGAGAAAACATTTGCAAATTATGTATCTCATCAGGGAATTATATTCCAAACATACAACAAGTTATTACAACTGACTAGTAAAAAGAAGAAAAAATTTAAAATCTACAAAAGATGTTAGATATTTCTCCAAAAATTTTATGTATACAAATGGACAATAAGCGCAGGAAAAGATATCCAATATCATTAGTCATTAGGGAATGCAAGTCAAAACCACAATGCAATAGCATTTCATATTCATTAGGATGTCTATTATCAAAAAGTCAGACAGTAAAAAGTGTTGGCAAGAAGGTGAAGAAATTGGAGCCCTCATTCACTGCCAGTGAGAATGCAAAATGGAGCAGCCGCTCTGAAAAAGTTTGGCAGTTCCTCCAAAAGATTAAACCTATAGTTACTTACCGTATGACACAACAATCTCACTTCTAGGTATATATCCAAGAGGATAGACAATATGTGTCTGCACAAAAATGTGCACATATTTATAGCAGTGTTATGTATAATAGCCAAATAAATGAAACCATCCCAACATTCATTAACTGATCAATAGATGAACGGATAAACAAACTGTGGTGCTTTCACACTATGGAACACTCTTTGGCAATTAAAAATGAATAAAGTAATGATGAATATTATAACATGGATGAACTGGGAGAATAGTACGTGAAGTAAAAGAAATCAGACACAAAAAGATCACATACTCTATGGTTCTATTTATATGAAAGGCTCAGGATGGGCAAATCTACAGGAAAAGAAAGTAGATTAGTAGTTTCCAGGGATGTGGGAAGAGGTAACTGGGGAGTGACTGCTAATGACATGGAATTTTTTTTTTGAGATGATGAAAATATTCTGAAACTGATGGTGGTGATGGTTATACAACTGTGTGACTATCCTAAACATCACTGAATTATACACCTTAAAAGGGTGGGTTTTATGATATATAAATTACATCTCAATAATAGAAGGAGAGAGAAAAAATACACAAAACAAAAGCTGCATATTTGAAGCAATGGAATCCTATTACCATGTTCACATATAGAATGAAATTAGGGTCACAAAGAGAATAAATGAACCGAAGACAAGCTAGATGGACCTCCTGACAGTTAGCAAGTTAGTACACCTTTATGAACCCCTAATAAGTCAAATTTAGATTTTAATACCTGCTCTATTTGTTTGGATGAGGAATATATGTTGCGGTTAATTACTAGTTTAGTTTTTATGATGATTACTTCTTCGTACCATTATGAGAAACCAAAAAATGGCCAATGAAACATAGTTCTGACCTAGGAATTGATAATGAAAAAAAAGTCCCCAATTCTATCCAAGATATATTCAGTATTTACACACCATCTCCTTGAAATATACAGTGCCATAGTAAGTAGCATGGAAGGCTGCACCAATCGCCCAACAGACCACCCTCTGTTCAGAACCATCTTGTAGCTTCCGGCTCCCCATTTCAGTTCTGGCCGCATTTCCCAGAGGTAGTTGGCAGGGCTCAAAGGTGTGACTGAAAAGGCCATCTTACATACATTGTGAGGACTAAATATAGAGGGAATCATTTTCTTAGAAATATCAGAAAGAACGAACAGTTTGGAAATAATACACTACAATGCACATGGAAAGGCTAGGCACACATTTGCCTGTGTAACTTGCAGATCATAATTAAAAGTGGGAGGGAGCACAGAGATGTTGCAGCACATGCAGGGAAAAGATCCAGGGCTGAGGACGGAAGAAAATTAATAGGAATGGTTTTGGAGAAAGGAGACAACAACCACAAAAGAGAAATTAGGCAAATTTAGAACAATATGATCCAAAAGATCTTTGAATAATGTCCCCAGAGAAATGCAGAGAGGTCTCATGTTCATGTTCTTCTAAACAAAAGTCTTGGGTAGAGATGCTGAGAAGAATGCTTGTGCATTTCAGTGCCTGGGTCTCATGGTATTTATTGTTTGTGCTCCTCCTAGCATGTGGGATGGCTTTAAGCGGAGCAGTCACACTTCTCAGGGGAAGTTGTTCAGACACCTCCCCCAGTGTGAATACCTAATAGCACTTCGCTTGTTTAGCTCATAATATGAGCCTCTGGAATGGAACCTGTTTTATTTTAAGTTTCCATGCAGTTAGCCCTAACATTTTTACCATTAATTTTCTTCCAAGAAGCATAACATGCTCTTTGGCAAGAATAAGTAAGTAATTCACACGAATTGAGGAGAAGGCCCCTGTATGAATGAACGGAGGGCTTAAACTATAGTATCCTTCAAAGAAAACAGTGAGTGCTTTTTTTCCCTTTGTTTCTATGTTCCAACAGTAGTAAGCTGGGCTACATAAACCATTGTTTTGTAAAGGTGCTTCGAAGATGTGCTTTAATTAATTCAGAAAAATTATTTATAATTGCTATGATTGTTTGTTTGTAAATGGTGTCTCAAAGTGATTCAACCATTTTATTTGAATAATTTAAATGCTGCTCTTGAAATATTGTTTACATTGTTTACTAAACACGTTTTTCCATCAATTAAATAAACTTTTAAATATTGCAAAATTGGGAGTACACCAAGTATTTCTTATGTTTGAAAATACTACGTATTCATGCTGAATATTGAGATTTTCTAGTTTCTTGAGGTATCTTGAATTTATCTAGAGAATTTACACAATGATCTGCATTCCTTGTGCAAGCTGTATGTCCATGATTATTAATTTGTGTCAATGTAATGAATTCATGAGATTGTGAAGGGGTATACAAAAAGCCCCGGAGTAGAAATTTTGATTTTCATGTGTGTTTCAGTCCCAGCCCACCAATGAACTGAATATGAGCCTTCAGACAGGGCTTTTAAAGCCTCAGACATTCGCTCAAGTCACCTGCAGAATAGAGAGATTTCACCAAATACATGGTGCTGTGTTTACTAATTTACTGATACTCTCTTTGTTGTAAAAATAATTTAAGATGGCTTAAGTATCTCTAAGGCTCCCCCAGGGCTAGATTCTACAATCCTTTGATTACATTTGCAGACAGAGAGATTGGAAGTGGAAATATTAATGTGTTCACTAACAATCTAGCTAGCAACAGAAATGTGAGTCCACCTTTCCCTGCTCAGTTGGCTTTTTGGCCACGGGCAGGCAGGGTGTTTTCCTGTAATTATCCATCCAGTTCAGTTGCATTGCCAGTGAACACACGCAATATCAACAAGTATACGCAATTATGTTGAGGAACTATGCAGACTCTTTAAATAGAGGGAGAGTAGATGATAAAGACCGTCTCAGAGTGTGAGTATCACATGGCCTGATCATAGCATGTAGGTGATATACCACTGCACTCAGGAGAAGGGAGCGCCTAAGGTACCTTTTTTGCAAAAGGGCCCTTCATAAGGTGAATTGGTGCAATCGCACAGGTAGCCATTGTGCTTCTCCACACACTTGCCCCCGTTGTGGCAGATGCTGCCGTAGCTGCTGCAGTGACCCGGGCAGCCTGGCCTGACTCCAGATGTGACCTTTGCCCTCTCTTCCAGGTCCAGTTTCTGTCCATTCAAGTGTAAGGAGCGAATGCATCCTAGGAAGCCTTTCTGTCTGGATGACGTTCCCCCTAAGAGATTAAATAAAAGGAAACAAATGTAAGGTATTACAGGGCTCAATACATTTAGGTTTACTGTTGGCATCGGTAGGAGTTAAGTAGTCCTCTGTTGTCATGCAGGGCTAAATTAATTTTTTATTAAAGTTTCCAGTGAGAGTTGAAATTCCAAAGAGCCTCAAAAAAAAAAAAAAATGCATGTCCTAGAAACATGGGTGGAGCTAGAGGCCACTATCTTTAGCAAACTAAGGTAGGAACAGAAAACCAAATACCTCATAGTCTCATTTACAAGTGGGAGGTAAATGATGAGAATACTTGGACGCAGAGGGGAGCAACAGACACTGGGTCCTACTTGAGGGTGTCGGGTGGGAGGAGGGAGAAAATCAGAGAAATATAACTATTGGGTACTAAGCTTAGTACCTGGATGACAAAATAATCTATACAACAAATCCCCATTACACAAGTTTACCTATATCATAAACCTGCAAATCTACCCCTGAACCTAAAATAAAAGTTCAGAAAAAAATACACATCCTTCTAGGCTGGGAACCCCATCCCTCAGGCTCTTGCCGTATACACACACAAAAAGTGAAAGATTATAATTCCTGTATTTTACAGGTTTAAGAGTAAAACTTCAGATGGCCATGTTTCTTGTGAAAAAAAAAAAAAAAAAGTTCTTACACAGTCTACAGCACAGTTTCATCTGAAGTGGAAGGCACAGAGTGGGACTGTCCTTTCTGGCAAAGTTAGACAGCAGCTGTTAAGTACACCAACTTAGAAAACTTCAATAGGCTTCCTAATGCTTATGCAGTGCAGTGCAGTGGAGTGGAAGGTGGGTAGACCAGAGCCAGATAGACATGGAGTCAAACTTATGTCACTCACTGATTAGCCATATTGACATTAGAATTACTTAAGTCTCAGCTACTTGATCTATAAAATAAAAATCAATCTATTGTGCGGGTGTATGGTGAGGCTTCATTAAGATCATAGAGTAGGCCAGGCGCGCTGGCGCATGACTGTCATCTCAGCATTTTGGGAGGCCAAGACAGGCTGATCATCTGAGGTCAGGAGTTCAAGACCAGCCTGGCCAACATGGTGAAACCCCATTTCTAATAAAAATACAAAAATTAGCCAGGCATGGTGGCAGGCGCCTGTAATTCCAGCTACTTGGGAGGCTGAGGCAGGAGAATCACTTGAACCCAGGAGGCTGAGGCAGAGGAATAGCTTGAACCAGTGAGGCTGAGGCTGCAGTGAGCCGAGATCACACCATTGCACTCCAGCCTAGGCCACAAGGCAAGACTCTGTCTCAAAAAAGAAAGAAAGAGAAAGAAAGAAAGGAAGGAATGAAGGAAGGAAGGAAGGAAGGAAGGAAGGAAGGGAGGGAGGGAGGGAGGGAGGGAGGGAAAGAGAGAAAGAAAATTATATAGAGTACAATACTGTTCAATCACTGCTGCTCCTTTATGCCTTCTCTTGCACCTTTACAATGGCTAGAATCAGGTCCTTAATATATATGTGCTGATTAATTCTTGAGCTTTTTCTCACATTATGATTTAGAAGACAGATTTCTTTTTGCAAGCATACGCAATAGGCTTGAAACTTTCTGCTGAGGATATATCTTGTAGGTTTCAGAGAGATTTTATGTTTCTTGAAAATTATTCAAGAATCAGGCAGATTTAATATTTCAGAGTGTTTTGTTCCCATCAGAAATCCAGTATTCCACCAGCCTACCCCTCTGATATCAAAAAAATGTGTGTTGAGAGACAAGCCAGGAAACTAAGCTAAGTCCCATTAGAAGGTATTTATTTGGTGCTGAAACTCATGCGAGAACCCAGGGGAGGCGGAGGTACAGCCTGGCCTTAAAGAACACAACTTTTGCTTCAAATCCTCAGACTCAAGTCTACACATATGGATGAGTAAAAGCCACACACAGGTCTCTGAGGTCTGCCAGATGTACTAATGGAGAGGAGGAGAAGGTGGAAGGGAAAATACCAAGGTCAGGACCAACTTGTCATTCATTTTCTGTACCCTTAGGATCTCTCATCTGAGCCTCATTCTAGAAATTATTCTACAACCTTATTAAATCTTTGTTTGGCAAATGACCAGAGACAAATGTGTTCTTATCAAAGTGGATTGGATGAGAAATTGAAATATATAATCTTAGACAGGGAATAGAGATGTTAAGTGAGAAACAAAGCTGTAAGTTAAAGGAATGAATAGATAATTCAAAGAATTCCTGGCATTAGTCAGACTGTCCCAGTGGTGGGTCAAGGGCTTTGAGGAAAGCAAGGAAATGATTAGAAACAGGGAGGACGTGAGGGGGACATGGGGCAGGGGAGAGTGGGGAGAGAAGGGTTGTTTCTCCTAAATCCCACCAGGTCAGCAGACTCATAAATATATGTATGACATTCACTTGTTACCTCCAAAGACATTTATCCTAAGGGATAAATCTTGTCTTGCATAGAATACAATATGTGTTCAATTATTATATTTTCAGTTCCCACAAGTGATACCCAAGCAGGCCAGGAGGCCAAACCCAAATTGCATTCTCCTGTCTGTCTCAATTTTGGTAAGTAAATCTCTTTAACCACAAGATAAATCAATTATAAGCACAAGCAGATCATAGAGGAAGGTTCATTCTTTCCTAGAGAGTGTGTAGAATAAAGAGGAGAGGATTTATGTAGTCAAATGTTTTGTTTGGTTTTGTTTTTCTCATTTTGTGTCACTCCCCATAGTGGATTTGAATAACTCTTCATGTATCTTGTTAGTGTCATTTTTCTTTTAGCAGAAGTGAAGAACGAAAGATCTATTGCATTTTCTTGCATGTGACTTAGTCAACAAGTTTATTAATGGAGAAGAAGATGACTGGGGTGGGTAGTTTCTTGGACAAAAATGCACTCCTTAGGGTTTGAGACTTACAGAGCCTGGTGATAGTGACACAAAACGGGGGGATTATTTCAATTACAGATGCTGACGAAACATAATGACACAGTGAGTTATGAACTCAATTGCACAGTGAACTAAATTTCCATTTTTAACTGGTTGTTTAAGTCTTTACAAAGGAGAAAAGTAGGAGTACGTTTGCTTTTCCCTTTTTTCTTTCTCTTTTCTTTTTTTTTTTTTTTTTTGAGACGGAGTCTCGCTCTGTCACCCAGGCTGGAGTGCAGTGGCCGGATCTCGGCTCACTGCAAGCTCCGCCTCCCGGGTTCACGCCATTCTCCTGCCTCAGCCTCCCGAGTAGCTGGGACTACAGGTGCCCGCCACCACGCCCGGCTAATGTTTTGTATTTTTAGTAGAGACAGGGCTTCACCGTGCCTTTTCTTTATAAAGAGAATAATTTTTTTTAAAGCGGCCCTTCTTACCTACTCTGTGTAGAGAGTCACTGGAGGTGTGAATCTTCTGTAAAACTTATTGTACAGAAACAGAAAGGCAACGGTAATCTTCCCTCATCCCCCTGGCTCACCGTCTTCCTCCTCTACCCCAGCCCTGCGGATTTTCTCTCCCTCTCCCAGAAATCTCTATTTCTGAATCCATTTGCTTGTCTCTCTCTCTCTTCTTTCTCTTTCCTTCTTCCTTCCTTTCTCTCTTTCTTTTCTTTTCTCCTTCCTGCAAAAACATGCTACCTTCAGCCCCTGCTCTTCTTTCTATTAGTCGTTTTGTGGCCAGAATTAATGCAAATTTGAAAATGTGATTCTGCTGTATGTGGTTGACAACCTTCGGAAACTAGTCATTGTCCTAGGGATCAAGCTGAAATTCCTGATCACAACTGACACAGCAAGGGAGATCTGGCCTCCCCTTACCTCACCAGCTTCTTTCTCCCACACTTCCTGCACTGACATCAGTGCACCAAGCATTCCGAACCACTTGTGGTTCTCATGCCACATGACCTATCTAGACTTTGGACCTCTTCACATATGTCGTATTTCCTAGTATATTATCCATCCCCCTGCACTCCACTGCTTGTCCTACACTACCCCTGCAGTCGCAGACACGCACACCTGAACTCATAACTCATATAAACGTATTAGTCATTTGTCTTTCTACCCACCAAGCATTTGCTTATTTTAATTATTTGTCAATTTTTTTAAAAATACAAAAAATACTTTAAAAAATTCTAGTTAGTTCCTCACTGAAAAATCAGAACATCTCTTAACAATGACCCTGCTTTCTTGCATGGCAGTTCTCAGCTGCACTGGGGTCAGCTCCTTTAAGATAGGGCATGCACTCTCGGCTTGACCACAGACCCCACCAGGAAGACTTCATTCATTCATGTTGCCTTCCTGGCCACTGCAAGTATTTAATTTTTCCCCTGTTGTTCTAGTATACTTTTATTTTTACTTGTTTGTTTCTTGTATACAGTTCACTCTGATTTTAGAAAACAAAAAACATGTAGCATTATACTTAGAGAAGCTTAAGGGTTTTCTTTTCTTTTCTTTTTTTTTCTCAGCCTTAATCTGTGAGCTCTTTGAGGACCAGAGCAATGCCTCTGGTTCTAAAAACAATATTAAAAGATACTAGTCATACTAGTTGTAGGCTAGAAACTTTATACTAAACTCATTAAATTGTCAATGGGAAAGAAGGTATTCTTCATATCATTCACATTGCCTAAGAAAACTTAACATCAGAGATTGCTTTGGCCAGAGTCGGGAATTCAACAGATTTTATGTGGCAAAACCTGGAGTCACACTGGACCTGGTGATCTTCAAAGCCTGCAAGTAGCTCCTTGCCCTAAAATTCGAGACGATTTGGGTCAATACCACAACTAAGTGATTCTTCCACTTTCTTCCTCTTGTCTCTTACATGTTTTCTTTCACTAAATAATATACCAGCATGCATTTATTCTCTCGGCTTCCCTATCAGTCTTTTTGACAACTTAGACCATTAGTTGGCTGGCCTAGCTAGAAGCAATTTTGTATGATACTCTTCAGTTGGCCCTTGGTATCAAGTGGGTTCATTATGATGATGTTTCCTTGGACTGACTATGAATCAACTCTTAAAAACTTCACTACCATCATTCTAAGCCTGTCTTTGAAAACCTCCATGTGTCAGTCGGACAAATGCTCATTGCTTCCAGAGAAGCATCTCAATTCCTTGTGCCCTCCTTGAACACAAACGCGGAGCCTCTATTTCTCTCATGTGTGTCTGCTCTGTCCTGCACATGCTCCAGCAAAACTCGTTTTCAGAGAAGCCCCTGGAAAAACACAGACTGCATCAGATCAGGCTCTTATTTCACAAAAATTAGTACAGTGCCACCTTTCCATCCTCCCTTCTTCCCTCCCACCCTTTCTTCCTGCCTTAATTTTTTTTCTGCCCTTGAACATGGAGCAGTTTGTTTTCTACTGAAGTTCAGCTGCATTTACCACCTAGATTTCAAAAAGTGGCAAAGGTTTAACATACACATGATGAATAACAACAAGTACACTAACCATCAATTATCTTCTTTTTTAAGCCCTGGTTCTCCAATTGGCAGAAGCTTGGTACCAGGAGGAAATCCTACTGGAGACTTTAATTTAAAAATGTGATTTCCTTAAGGATACAGCATGTGTCTAGTTGAGTTTTGCGAGATAGAGAGATTTCTTGCTCAGGAATCACTAAACACACACTATTTAATAATACTGGCAGTATTAACTGGATGCCCAAAATGTAAAATAATAATAATAGTGATCAGAACTAAGAATTTATTTAATATCAAAACCTTCTACATGCGTCATTGATTTAATCCTCACTACAAATTGTGACACCTCCAATCAAATGCCAAATCCCCTCAAGAAACTGGAAAAGAACTTAGTGATAACTTGAATTTGGTTAACAGATTAAAATAATTTCCTTTTTTGTTTGGTATAAATAAATGTTGTGAAAGACTTGTGAATAATAATTCATCAATGCATGTCAAGAGCCATTACAGCATTGTTATTACTGGCTTTATTGCACTTTTTAAAGAAAATAGCTGAAAATGGAGCTTGGAGGAAGATTACAAGCAGAAATATTAATATTTAATTGATCTTTTGAAATAGTTGTTACAGACTGGGGGAGGGAAGTGTCTGACAAAAGAGAATGAGACATAAGTCATGGTAATTCTATATGGGGAACTACTTATAAAACCATTAAAACTTATGATGATGAGAAAACTCAATGTCAGTGATTGAGGCTGTTTTTAGCACCGTGTTTTATTTTTTCTTGTGTTCAAGAACAAATGCAAAAGTGCACAGGAATATACGACTTGATAATTTTTCACAAACTGAACACACCAAAGTAACTAGCAACCAGATCAAAAGACAGAATTTTACTAGCACGCCAGAAGCTTCCTTCCAGTCACCAACCACTCCCTTCCGAGAATACCGCTAACCTGTTTCTGAAATCAGAGGTTGAATATGATTTAAATGGAATCATATTGCATGTACTATTTTGACCCTGGCTTCTTTTCCCTAGCATTGCATTGATGCCATTTGTCCATATAAATAACAGAAGCTGTACAGTGTTCTGGTTTGAGAAACATTTCATAAATCATCTTTCTTTCTACTGTCAATGGGCATAGTACAGGTTTTGGTATTATGAATAGTGCTGCCATGAGTAATCTTCTGTATTTATTTTGGTTCATATTTCTGTTAGTGTATACCTAGGAGTAGAACTGTTGGTCACAGGGTATGCGTATGTTTGACTTCAGTAGATAATGCAAAAGAGTTCTCTTAACTGTTTCAATTTATATTCCCACCAACAATAAATTAAATTTTAATTGTTTGCATTCTCAGAATGATGCTTTTTTTAAAAAAAGAAAAAAGTTATTTGGTCAATATGCTAAATGCCAGTGATTATTTTACAAACTACAGATGAAAAAAAAAAATGAGAGCAATTGAACTAAAATTCTCCCAGCCCTGGGATACTTATTGGAAATCTGATTTACACTTTCCATTTCTACCTATGGCTTGTGGTTGGTCTGAAGCCTCCCCTATACTGTGTTCAAACTAGATCTTTCCTACTGTTTAAGGTCCACATGACCTTCCAGTACAGAAAAAGGTGTCAATTTCACAATACATAATGATGGGGACAAGTTAGAATAACAATAATAACAAGGATAAAATACTGAAATATCTAGAGGCTTTTAGTCTTTTGTGAACACAAAGCAAGCAGGACACATTATCATCCATATTTTCCTGCTGAGCATGCAGCCACCATCAGAGGTTACATGGCCTTCAGGAATAAATGGAAGGAAGCAAGGTGGCTTTGCAGAAGATAAAAGAGGAGAAAAAATGAGGGTGAATAAACAAAAGGATAAAAAATGATGGAACCAGAGGAAATGCATAACCCAATATGCTTTGACTGAAAGGGGAAAACTGCAGCCTTCAGAAATTCTAAGAGAGTGGAGATATTATAAAAAAGAAATGGACCTCATCTACATATGCACACATATACATATATATGACTGCTCCAGTGCCCTTCATTACTGCTTTTGGAGCACTCTCCTCTGGGCAAGGACTATTTCTTATTAGTGGGTGTGTGGGTGAGAATCTCGTAGCCTGAATCTGCCCTTCAGGGCATCAACCTCATCCTGACAGTGACCCCCACCATGTTTTTGATGAATTAATTTATCTGTGTTAGGATGGGAGATAAAAGGTAGAAAAGGAAGGATCCTTGAGGATAAGAGTTTGTGGGAAAATGGCAGAGAATGAGAAGCAAAAGTGCACCCAACTCTGTCATTGATATAAGCACCATCTCTATTTTAAGACAAACCCGAGCTCAAAGCAGGTCCCAGTGCAGTGTAGATGGTGGCGGGGAATGCAGTGTCCATGTTGAGTACCCCAAATAGACAGCAGGGTCCGGAAGGATGGTCTTTCTTAGGCCCTGAGGCATTTGGCCTCCAGGTGTCCTCCCAGATACCTGAATAAGTGCGTGATTGACTTAGCAAGGTAAGAGACCTGCTTCCTACACAGTGAGTGGGCACACAAGTCTCAGGCTGCCTTCGAAGGGCTAATTTCCTCAGACACTGTATTCACTGCAAATTAATCTTATTTCCCCAATATAAGAAAGAGAGAGGCAGGGAATAAATAGTTACACAACGTAAGGGAAACAGAGTCTGGGGCCTGCCTCTGCATGGAGTTGGGAGCTGCATCCAGTTTACCCTGCTCATACCACCTTGAATATATACCACATACCACAGCATGAAGGACTTACCACTAGAAAATCCAACTCACCTCTTCCCTGAGCCTGTACCTCCCAAAGAGCGAATGGATCTTATTTATCTCCATGACCCCATTGCCCAGCCCAGGGCTGATTGAGCATGCACTCAGAAAATAGTTGCTTAGTTAATTACGGAAGGAAAAGAATGTGAGTGGGGAAAAAAAGGATAAAGGACAAAGAAGAGCAAGTAGAAGTGCAGAATCAGAACCCTGCCCCGCACTCCCCATCCCGCAAAATGCTCCAAACTCCACCGAAGCACCCATGGGCTTTTAAAGACTCTTTTGGGTAAAATAGTAGGAAAGGAGGAGGTTGATCCCTGGGAGAATGAAGAATAAATTCTGATTAAAGAAAAGCATTTCAATTTAAAACAATCATATAGTCTGGCTTTTTGCTGTGCTTTATTCTCAGTCCAGACCAAGAGAAGGTCAGTGGCTGAGGCAAAATCCTGACTGCCCAGAAGGCATTGCAAATGTGTGAGGAGTGTGGTCAGCGTTCAGTGTATTTCTGGTATCCTCGAATCACAAGTAAAGGTCCAATTTCTGGTCTGGGCATATCCTCTCACTGCCAGATCAGACACAATTCTCTGATTTGGAGAAACAACCCAAAAAAGACTGTCTTACTGAACAGATCAGGGTGAAGTAACAGCAGTGAGAATGCAATTTAGCAATAACCATTCCGAAGCAGGCGTATGTGAACCATATAGTAATCTGAAAATGTGGTTTTGAAATCCCTTTATCTTTCAAGTTGATGGCTAAGAAAATGGCAAGAAACTTTCCCCTTTATAAGGACTGGCCTTCAGCTTTTGAGGCACTCACACTCCAACTACAGCAGTGTGTGGGGACATTTCTGTTGATTTGTGAGAAGAGGTAAAATCCAGCATAGGGAGGGATCCTTCCCTGTGGAGCCATTACACTAATTGAGTGTGCCATTTAAATGTCAAAACCCCTCAGTTTCCAAAAGGAGTGTCTCATTATTCCACTGGGGTGAGGGCACAAATCATTTCCCATTTGAAACAGTCTTTTGCTTGCCATTCTTATTTAAGCACCCTTAAAAGAAAATCCCAAGTGGAACAGGGACATCTATTGCTGCATTCAGTGTTTGAAACTGATTTGCAAGGTATTGATTATTATTAAGCCCAGTGGGCAGATGGAATAACTGAGGCTCAGAGAAAGTAAGTGGCTTGCCTAATACCATAAAGCCACTAGTGGAATGGACCGAACTGGGAGCTCTGCCTTCATTCACTTTCATTAATTCATTAGATTTTTTTTTTTTTTTGAGACAGAGTCTCTGCTCTGTCGGCCCAGGCTGGGTGTAGTGGCCAGATCTCAGCCTCACTGCAAGCTCTGTCCCTCCCCGGTTATGTCATGTCTCCGCTGCCTCAGCGCCTCCCCAAGATAGCTGGGACTACCAGGCGCCGGGGCACCGCCACCCACACCCCGCGCCTAGTTTTGTTTGCTATTCTTTGAGGTTAGACGGACGGGTTCACTCGTGTGTAGCGCAGGGGATGCGTCTCGACTCTCCGCTGACCTCGCTATCTGCCGTCCGGTGCCCAACGGCCTCCCAAAGTGCTGGGATTACAGGCGTGAGCCACCGCGCCTGGCCAATTCATTAGATTTTTATTGAACGCTAAATATATTAGAAAACCTTTACTGGTCCCAGAGATATGAAGATCAATTAGACACTACGTCTTCCCACAAAGAAACTCCTAGGTCAGTATAATTCAGTAAATTCAGGCAGTATAATCAGGCATATTGTGTGTGTTCACAGAGATGTGGGTGTGTTCACAGAGATGTGGGGGTGTAGATTTCTGACTCATCAAAATCTACATTATCAGTGAAGAGGAGTCTGTCAGGTAGATTGGGGTGGGGGCAGGCCCATTTTAGTTTGAGTACCAGGACCTTCGAAAGGTAATGAAGCAAAACCATGCAAACTTGGTCTTAATAACCTATTAGCATTAAACAGTGTTTTGGAAAAAGAAAGTAGGAGGGGAAGAGGCATTATTTGATAGCTAATTCTCAAGAGAAATGAAAAATAAATTTCACTTAAGAAAATTAATTCGATTTAAAAGAAGCGTGTGTGTGTGTATGAGCATGCACACATGTGTGTAAATTGCATGAAAAATGTATCTAATTCTGTCTCACGTTAAGTTCACCAGAAAGCAAGTTCTGTGATGGAGTTAAGGGTACAGGATACTTTTAGGGGAAACCTTGGAAACCAGACTTATGGTTGGACAGAAGAAAAAGAAAGTATGAATGGGCAGAGAAGTGAGCTATGGTGGCGGCCCAACATCAGCCCAGCACAGTCCCACCGGGAGTGCTGGGGCCAGAACAAATAACCAGAGATGTTCCTTCTTGGGCCCAGTGGTTGTGCCTTTGCACTCTGGCTCAGTCACTGGATGTGAATCCCCCTGGAAAGGACATGACCTTGGTCAAGGTTTTCTCTGCAGCTGAGGCAGCTTCTGAAGGCGCAGACAGATGAGGACTGTCCACCAACAGCACTCCCAGCCGCAGGGCAAGTCCTTCTTTGAAGGGAGACCTGGACAGCAGATTACGAGGTCTACCACAAGTCCCTAAGCCCCTCTGGGCACGGAAGATGAGCCTGAGACCTGATTCTTTTGACCTTGAGACATGAAGGATAACACTGGACACCGAATTGGAGCATGGCACTTCTTACCACCTCTTCTACAAAATCACCTTCCCTACTGAAGCACCTTTGAATCCATGTCTGTTTCTTCCAGGTTCAGAAGAAATTCTTTCGTTTTCTCCTTTTTAAGTTGTCTCTATTTGTCACAATCTTTTTAAGAAGAATGTAACTTGGACACTACATTTCTATTCAGAATCCTCTCTCTGAATTATTTTTGAATGGCTTTACAACATGCCTAGGTAGGCTTATCATTTTCCTCCTCTGAACTATACTTTTCTTTGGAAAACAAACCCCTTTTGGAGAGTTTCTTCCATTAAGTTGCTTCTTGGTTTATGAAACTGGGTTCCTGTCTTCTGGCTTCAGTGTGGAAGATCCCCAGACACATGCTAACTGGATTGACAGGATGATCAGACTCGGTCTGGGCATTGATGAAGCTGATGATGCCAGCGCTGCGGAAACTGAAGCAAGGCCACCCTCAAAGGAGATGGAGACACATTCTGCATGGAAGAGGTAGACTAAGCTTTGGCTGAGGCACCACTTGTGCACGTGTTCAGAAGAAACTTAATAACAAAACGAGAAGAATATGTCTGCCAGTAGGACTTACTGGAGGTTTTTGACATATCTTCCCATCCACTGCTCTGCCCAAGGGCCTTCCCAGCTCCTCCTCTGAGCCATCTGCTTTGTCTCTGCAGACTGTCTTGGAGAAATGGAAACCAGCTCACTAAGCTCCAGGCAGTGTTGCAGCCTCAGCCACCTCTCTGGTTTGCTCTTTTCCAACTGGGAGCTTCCCTTGTGGCTACTCGGCATGTGGCAGTCACATTAGCTCCAGGGCAGCCTGATTTCTCTCCTGCAATCGCCCCTCAGATTGGGTCCTTGAATGTCCAGGGAGAACTATTTTATTGTCCAGAAAGATCTGCCTTATGTTTCTTTTTACAATTAGAATGCCAGTTTCACATAAATGATGCTCTTCTAATGATTTCTTTCTTTACTGAGTTATAAATGTTGACAAGTGGAGGTGCCAAGAGAATCAATTTACTGCTTCTAACTTTGAGTTTTTGTGAGGTCTGAAGCTCGAGACCTCTCTTTCTGGGCTGCATGAGAAGACGATACCATGCTGCAGAAGATACACCTAATGTAAATGATGAGTTAATGGGTGCAGCGCACCAGCGTGGCACATGTATACATATGTACCAAACCGGAACGTTGTGCACATGTACCCTAGAACTTAAAGTAAAAAAATAAAAATAAAAATAAAAAAAAGACAGTATGAGTCCTGACACACTCACACACACACACACACTCCTCTCCATTCTGTTTCAATCGTCCATTGCCAATCCAACGGAGACCACAAGATGACAAAATGAGTTCAATGAAAGCAGAAGAAGTTGTAGATAAGTGTTTCAAAAATGTGTCTTGAATAGTAGGGAGCAATCTGGGCAGCCGAGGTGGGCAGATTGCTCGAGCCCAGCAGTTGGAGACCAGCCTGGGCAACAAGGTGAAACCCTGTCTCTGTTAAAAATACAAAAATTAGCCAGATGTGGCAGCGTGAACCTGTAACCTCAGCTACCCGGGAGGCTGAGGAAAGAGAATTGCTGGAACCCAGGAAGCAGGGATTTCAGTGAGCTGAGATCTGGAGATAGTGCCACTGCACTCCAGCCTGGGCGACAGAGAGAGACCCTGTTTCAAAAAAATATATAGTAGCGGGTAGAACACACTAAAATGGGTGTTGGGATGGGTTAAATGTTTTCAATTCTCAACACCTTCAAGAAGAGACAAAATTTTGCTGAAAGAGTGATTTAATTGTTCACTTTTCCTGAATATAAAAACAGAATCAATGTTTTTTCAAACATTTTCAAGCTACAAGAACCTGATTTTGTGGAGCACTGGTGTTAGGGACAAACCCAGATGTTCTTCCCCTTTTTTTTTTTTTTAATCCACTACACAAGCATTTTTGAGTGGCCACTGGGTGCTCTTCTAGTGTTTCTTATGCAGCTACTGAGGCAGTCCCAGGACCTGCCTGCTAGCGCTTAGAGGTCTCTTATCATCTTCTTAAACCAACCAGAACAATTTCCCTTATGTAATTGTTAAGGGGACATCAAAAGTCATATCTTAATTTTTCCTAAAAAAATTTAAGTATACTTAATATATTATTTGACTTTGAAAAAATATACTTTTATGGGGAATAGGTAGACGTAATCAGAGATTTATATAATGTTAAAAAGACAATTGTTTCTTCAACTTTTTGTTTTACCATTGACATAATGATAATTATTATTCTCCATGCACAATAGCCTTATGTAAAAATATGCTAACAGTTACTTTTCCAATTATTTCTCAATGTGAAGAGCATATAGATCTCTTTCTATACTGTGAGACACATGACATCATGCCTAATGGAAAGCACTACAGGCGTGCTTCAGGACGGCTATCTTCATGAGGCACTCACAAGGGTAAAATATAAGTCCCTATTCCAAGAGAAGACTGGGGCCAGTTCTGTATGTGTTGCATTATGCCACAAATCGAGAGTTTAGGAAGTGCCAGAGCACGAAATTAACATGTGCACACCAAGACTGTCTGGCTTCACCCTTGACCCTACTGAGTTTGACACGCTTCACTTGAAAATAGGAATAGTAATTCCCTACCAGCCTGGAAGCAAGAACAGCAATTTTGGGGGATCTCTCCAAATGTTATGATTTATCAAGTCAGGGTAGTATTTTCCCTAGGGGATTGTAAGTTTGGAGTCGCTTCAGTTTATTTTGACACAAATAGAGCAGTTGGGCCAAGAAACAAAAAATAAGCCCATGGGAAAAATAAAAAGCAGAAGGAAATAAAGTCATAAAATGAGACTCACAGGCCCCCATCTTCACACAGTTTCCACTCTATAATTGCAGCATATTTTGAAAGGTCTTGTGTTAGGTTTGGAGGGAATGAGACATTTTCTTTGTTGTTACATACACATGGGCGCGATGGTAGGTGTGACAGTTGTTCCTAATTTATCCATGCAGATAGCAGATCTTCATGCCTTAGAAGATCAGTTACAGTCTCTTCATTTTCATTCAGCAGATAAAGACAATAGTATGCTCACGCTAGTTACTTTTCTACCCAGGGCCTATGGCTTTTGGCATGTGACCAGGAATGCATACTCAGATCTCTCCACTGGATCTTGGATTTGTCTTGCCTCATCCTCATATTGATGGACACGTTAGTGGGGAATAACAAAGCAGAAGGAGTGGTACTATGGATCGTTCCAAAGGTGAGAATGCCACACGCTTGCCGTTTACATTTCAGAAGCTGCATGTTATGAAGAGTCTCCTGCTCTGTTAAAGAAATGTGACTGGTGAAATGGCATGGTTGCAAATGTCCCTAACCATCATGGTGATAGAACAGCCTGAAGTTAAAATATTGATTCTGGAAATCCAGTATGCACTGACTCATGTATCAGCACTTCAACCTGTCACATTCCAATGACAGGGGCAGTGCTGAGAGGAACATCCTATTCTAAAAATGCAGCCTGTTTCTGGTACTCAGGAAACACTCATGAACACAGCAGCTGTGCCAGTGATTACAGTGCTGAAGGATGCTCCATGTTGATTGAAAGATCCTTCAGTGGCCAAAGATATCTAGACAGACATATCCAAATTAATATTTAAGTAATGCTACACTCAATCTATTCCTGTAAAGAAAGTATCTTTTCCTGCCTAGCAAATATAAATATCCAGGGCCTCTCAATTTCTGAATAATAGAGAACGCAATTGGTCATTTTGGTGACTATAACTAAGCAGACCTCATTTATTTATCTATATATTTGTTGAACAATTGAATTGTGCAAGATGGAAATGTTGAGACTTCAGCTTTGTTGGCTACCTGACATTTCTAAATGGGTATATCACTGAACTCTAAATAGGAAAATGCAAACTGAAAGACCATTAAAGTGACCTCCAACAGCATTTTTTTCTTCTTCAAGTACATTAAGACAAATTCAATAAAGCAGAGTAACATCTGAGATGGGATTTATTGGAGAGAAACACAGCAGAAGCAGGTGCTCTTGCCACAGCTGACCTTGGCTCCAGCTGCAGCAAGATATCTCCTCCAGACTCATCGACATGCTCTTACAGCTCATTGCATTTGTGATCAATTTAACCAAAACGTCTGCAGATAGAAATCTGCCATGATATACAGCTGTCGCCTTTCCCTTTTGACTTGCACAAACTTTATCACATATTCAGTCCATATGATAATTTCATAGCCACATAAAATTTGCATGAAAGGGTAAAAAAAATATTCCATCTTTATATATACCTTTCAGCCAGAAAGATTGATAAATACTGCCTGAAGATAAACTTTGGCATGGAATATAATTTATGAAAATTGTGAAACACCTGACTTGATTCCACCAAAAAATATATTAGCTTTTGATGATGAGCAACCTTCCTCAGAAGTCACCCATCAAAATGTGATGTTTGAATAAAATTAAAACAGAAATATAAATTTTAAAATATTTTAATAGTGAATCATATCACGCATATGGGTTATTAATTAAGCAAATGACTTGAAATCACAAAACTGTTTTAATCATTTATATCTTAGCTTCTGCTGGATCTGGGGAACATGACAGATGAAGAAAGAAATATGGTTCCTGTTGAGAAGAGAGAATATTACATCCTCACATTCTATTACTTATTNCCTTTCAGCCAGAAAGATTGATAAATACTGCCTGAAGATAAACTTTGGCATGGAATATAATTTATGAAAATTGTGAAACACCTGACTTGATTCCACCAAAAAATATATTAGCTTTTGATGATGAGCAACCTTCCTCAGAAGTCACCCATCAAAATGTGATGTTTGAATAAAATTAAAACAGAAATATAAATTTTAAAAATATTTTAATAGTGAATCATATCACGTATATGGGTTATTAATTAAGCAAATGACTTGAAATCACAAAACTGTTTTAATCATTTATATCTTAGCTTCTGCTGGATCTGGGGAACATGACAGATGAAGAAAGAAATATGGTTCCTGTTGAGAAGAGAGAATATTACATCCTCACATTCTATTACTTATTTTCTTTTAGCTGGTGTTATTTTAGTGACTGCTTTCCTCAGAGTTAAAATTTGCACAAACCTCAATTTAAAGGAAGCAAATAAGAAACTTCCATTGAGTGCTGATGGCATTTCATCACTAGCAATAAAGCTATGTAGTGTGGGAGTTGGCAAAAAAATAAATAAACAAAAAAGGAAGCAAAGTTAAATCTGGGTAGACTGACAAATTCTGTTACTTATTTACATCACTGTTCTAAACATCTGAACTCCAAGTTTTATATAAAAACACACTCTTGGTTTTGGTAGTATTGACAATATTTCTTAACTTTCAGAGCTTCATTTTGTATTTTAAAGCTTTACAAGCCTTCCTCAACCTACGCTAATTTTTTTTAACTACAGCTATAAGGATGACCTTATATTAGTTTCTCTCTCTTATCTCTCTCTCTCTCTCTCTCTCTCTCTCTCTCTCTCTCACACACACACACACACACACTCTCTCTCTCTCTCTCGTATGTTTAGCAAAATGTTAGAATTATGACAAGGGAAACAAAATGTCAACTTAAATGTAGTTAAGGCACAAGCACTGAAGAGAGACTTCCAAAACCCCATGCTGTCTTCTCTGTGAAACACACACACGCACACACACAACAGAGGATTATGAACTCCTTGAAAAGCAGTGGTAGTGCTCAATTCATCTTTCATTCCCAGTAACAAGATACCTGACCAGTTGTAGATACTCAGTGACTATTCGTGGAATGAAAGAAGGGAGGAATGACTAAAGAAGGAGGCCTGGATGTTTCCAGGCCCACACCAGTGGCAGCTGCCAGTTCAGATGAACAACCTGTGGCAGGTTGATCTCCAGTGCTATGAGTTCAGGTAGTATCGAAGAGGCCCCTGATTTGGAAAGGGATCATTCCTCTCCCAACCATGTTACTGATAACAAAAACACCTTTGAAATAGCTCAACTGTCTCATTGCATGGATATCAATAATTATCAGGAGTGGGGTAGCACTTGGAAGGGTGGCCCATGACTTAGAGTCTACACCCACTAAGGTGTAAAGAGGTGACATGTCCTGTCCTTTAGAGTAGATTTATATTACAATGATGGGTCCCTGGATATCTGAAGACGATATTACCAAAAGAAAATGTACAGAATCTGGACAACCTCAGTATTTACTAAAGGTTAACATCATCTTAACTTGATGTAGCTAATGAAGCCAGAAAAAAAAAGAATGTATGGAATGAAGTCCACGATTATAAATGATTTATGACATTTCGATCATATCCCACATCTAAAATGAAAGAGAAATTTTTCTTGGGCGTGGTCACACAGTGATATTGTAGGGGTTTAGCACAAAGTGAGCCTTAAGATGTCCCCTACCGTGCTCGCTTCAGCAGCACATATACTAAAATTGGAACGATACAGAGAAGATTAGCATGGCCCCTGCGCAAGGATGACATGCAAATTTGTGAAGCGTTCCATATTTAAAAAAAAAAAAAAAAAAGATGTCCCCTACCTACAAACAACTGGCTGTTCAGCTGCAGTCGAAAATGGCCCTCCTCTGACGTCTCCCGGGTGCTCCTTGGAAGGTTGTCCACCTGAAGGGAGGTCTCCTTGAGGTTCCTCTCAGCCCGGACATAATGCCATTGGTTGTCATTCAGAAGAGAAGGAGACTGGACCACAAGCTCTACAGGGCCATTCCCAACATCAATGGCAAAGGTGATCTCTGAAGGAGCTGAAACCAGAGAGGAAAACGGGAAGAAGGATAGAGGGAGTTGTTAGCACATTCAAGGCACAGGCTTGAGTGGGAGAAACGATTGTAAGTCAATATCAATGTAGAGAAGACTTCTTTTGAAATCCCTGTAGCATTGAAATCACCATTAATAGTAACAGCTACCAAATTAAATGTGTATACTTGTTCCAAGTTGTTTTCATTCCTGCTACTTGTGTAAATTCAGGAAACAGGATAGGCACCTGGACCATTCATGCTGAGCTGATAAACCTGCATGAATGCCGAGGCCCTGGATTTTCTGGATCTGTTGTGGCTTCAGCTGTGTCCTCCAGGATATCTGCAGACATGAGGTTAGCTAGGCAGCTCCACTCCCGCAGGGAGGAGACTTATGCCCTAGGAAGTCCAGCGCTTCTTCCTTATTTTATTAATGTACATTATATAAGCATTTGCGCTATTTCCATAATGAAAAAAGCTCAGAAAGTTGTATTGCCTTGTCCAAGGAGACACTGCTGCAGGTGGCACTGCCTGTAATCAAACCCAAGCCTCCTGTTGTCACACGGGACTCCTTCCATTATTCTTTCTGTCCCTCTATAACAATCTTTGTATAATGGAAGCCAGATGGCACCCAGTCGGAAGTGAGCATACTGATGACAGTGAAAAGACAATGGTGATGGCAGCAGTTATGGTGGTGGTGGTAGTGCTGGCAGTGGTGGTGGTATTGATGGTGGTGGTAGACATAACGTTAATGATGATGGCAGTGGTGGTGGTGATGGGGGTGGTGGTGATGGAGGTGATGATGATGGTGATGGTGGCGGCAGTGATGATGATGGTGGTGGTCGTGGGATAATGGTTGCGGTGATAGTGGTTGTGGTGATGGAGGTGATGGAGATAGTGATAGTGGCAGTGCTGGTGGTGGTAATGGTGATGGTAGTGATGGTGGTAGTAGTGATGGTGTCATCATTGGTGGTGGTGGAGATAATGGTCATGGTGGTAGTGGTGATGGAGGTAATGGTGACGGTGATGGTAACAGTCATACTGGCAGTGCTGGTGGTGGTAATGGTGATGGTAGTGATGGTTCTGGCAGTGGTGGTGATGATAGTGGTGGTGGTGGCGATGGTGGTGGTAATCGTGATGGTGGTAATGGTGGTGGTGATGGTGGTGATGAAGGTGATGATGATGGTGCCAATGATGGTGGTGGCGATGATAGTGGTAATGATGGATAACCATTAAGAGAGAGAACTGGAAGGGGTAGCACAGTGGGAACAATGAACTCTATGCCAGGCACTATGCTAAGCACTGACCATGGATTATCTCATTTTAATACACAAAACCACCCTATGAGAAATGTAGCATTATTCTCATTTTATGAGTGAGAAAACTAAAGTGCACAGAAATATAAATAATTTGCTGAAAGTGTCCTAGGTGGTAAGTAGAATCTGACTGCAAAGGCAGGGTTCTTCACGATTTTGCTCTATTGAGTATATTGTCTTGTGTTTTCCATTATCACATAAGAATGTTCTAAATTTAAAGGAAATGGAGAGGTTAATTGTAATTTACAAATTGAGGATGAGGAGAGGACTGCAACTTTCATATGCCAGGCTTTCCTTTTTTTCTAGGCACCTTCACAATTGCTCCCTCTCCTCTACCCCCTAAAATAGGAAATGGGTATTTATTTGACAAAGTCATCAACTGCCAGATTTAAATTATCAGAAATGCCAAAAGACAGACTCCACCCCAGAGCACTTTCTTCCCAGCCTTTAAACCTTAACCAAAAGCAATCTGCATCAAAGTCCCCATTACACAGAATTTTGAGTATCTGAGAGCTTGAATTCTTTTGCTTTCTGGTGAGCCCTGGCCTAAAGGAGAGTAAGGTGGAAGCAGTAGGAATGGGATTTGAGAGCTTAGACTCTGGAGCTACTGTGACCTAAGGCAAGTTTTCAATGTCACCATGCCTCAATTTTCTTGTCTGCAAAATGGGAATAAGAACAGTACTTAAATCATCAGATTATTTAGACATGAATCCTGATAAAGTTAACTTTGCCTGGCACATACTGCATGTTCAACAAGTGATAGCTGTTATTATTACTGTGACCTGTGATTTTTCAACCTAGGCAAATTGGCTTCAGGTTACAAATCCATGCCTTAAAGGAAACAGAATTGAAGGGAACAGATTGAGTGACGAGCAGTTAGACTAAATAAGAGTGAAGGTGGCCCCTTGAGTCTTTCCCTGTTTCTTATTCAGATCACCAGTGCCACCTGGAAGCCCTGCATATCTCAAAATTTAAAAACACTTAACTGAGAGATGACTGGACCCCACAATTACATTTTTCTATAAAACATGGAATAAGATTGGTGAGAATTTGGGTGAGGAATGTTAAAGATTTTACTAAAAGCTTTCCTGCAAGGCTAGTCTTGTGGATAATAAATTCCACTGAGACAACATATGTTTGTGGAGGGCTTGCTGCTTCGCTGTGACTAGCCTTGCCCCCTGACCACCACCTTCCCATCTGTGCTTACCTCTTCTCCAAACTGCAGCCCCCTGCTGTATAATAATCTGTTTACTGTCTCCCCCGAGTCTGCAACTCTAGAACACCTCATTTATCATATACCCAGCACCTAGCACTGTGCCTTGTATACAGCAAGTTCTCATTTTATTCATTGAAACGTCATTACATTGCACATACTAAATGCAATTCTGCAATTTTCTTCATACTTTTACAGGTTTATACCAAGGTATTAGGGTCCTTGCAGAGTCTTTAAAATTATTATTATTTAACTTTATTAAAGCAACTATTAAAGACATACTATGTTTAAGTCATTCCTCCTAGAATCAGTAAAATTCAATAAAAATAGTTGGTATTTACCGAGTACTTACTGTGAGCCAAGAACCTTGCTACTCGTTTTTCATTAATCAACTCACTAAACCTTGCTACAACTTTATGAGACAGGAATCTTTTACAGATGAGGGAAGTGAGGTACAGGTCGCTAAGTAAGCTGACCCAGTGCAGGTGGGGCAGAGTCTGGATGTGAGTCCAGGTGGTGTTTCCCAGAGCTCAATTTTTAAATCATTATTCCTATGATAAAACCTCCACACCTGGAAACCTGTGCAGTTGCCCTAGGTAGTCAAAGCTAGAATAGATGATAAAGATGCTGAAAACAAGGTAAGAGAATGAAGGATCCATCCCACTTTGGCCAATGCCTTTATGACGGGGCCCTTAAGGTAAATTCAAGTTGGCTCTCACTTGCTGAAGAGGTGGACATAGCCCATTGGCCCTGAATAGGAAGGGAGAAGACCCATGAGAGCATTAGCTCTATCGTGAACTTACCCTCTAAGCTCAACCTCCCCCAGCCTTCTGACAAATGCCTTCTCTCACCAGCTACTTCTTTATGGTTCAAGGCAAAGCTAAGGAGTGTCCTCAGTCTTTCAGGGCATTTTTATCAAGTCAGGCCCCGTGCTAGGCACTGAGAATTCTGAGACAAATGAAACAAGATGAGTTCACGATTTACTTTTGAGAAGACTGATAAAGAAAAGAAAGGGCATGTTTAGGGCTGTTACAGAGTTTCTACCAAGTGCTCCTAGGAGATGGGAGGAAGCTGCTAAGAAGACAACTGCATGTTCTTCCAGGAGTGACCAGCAAGCCCATTAGAGAATATCTTTAGGACACACTCTACACGTCTCCTCCCGGCACTCAATCCTGAGCTCCGTGAAGACGGAACCACACTCCATTCTGTGTCCTCAATCCCCACCCCAGGTCAGCATGAGAGATATTTCAGGGTCCATTTATGGAATGAATAATTTGTAAGGCCTTAATATAGTGAGTTAATCTCTCTGTCCTTCCAGGTGTCCATGTGTAAAATGAGAAATATGAACTAAATAAAATACTGTTAAAACTTTTCAGGGACATAATCTCTTTAAGGATCTGACAGCAGTCACAGTTTCTAACTCTAGAAAAATAGTACCTGTGATTGCACAAAATTGCAGGGACTTCCTCTATGTCCTGTGCCTCAAAATCTGGAGGTAAATAATTGTATGTTCTCTTGAGTTCTAACATTGTCAATCCTGCGGACCCGGGCAAAGCAGAGTTGGGGGGGTGCTATAAGGAGCCAGACAGAGCTGGGTGGGTCCTGGATTCTAACCTTCCCAGCTGAGTGATCAGGGCCTGCTGCTTGCCCTCTCTAGGCTCATCCTGCCTGCCGGTGCACTGTGCGGTGGTAATCACAGTACAACATAGGGATCGTCATCGATGGGAGTGCTTGGAAACAAAATGAAATCAGGAATGTAAAGAATTGTACAGTGTCTAATCAGAATAATTGCTCAATAATTCAACAAAAGTGTAATTATTAATAGTATTCATTTGTACTATTCTCTGAAGTTCTAACTATAGTGTGTCCAAGTTAACATCACATTTGGTAACATTCTCAGTATAATACTTCTGAAATTATAAAGTTAAATCTTTCTTGCTCTCTTTGTGTATATATATGTATCTATACAGTATACACACATATTTATAGAGTACATACATACACATACATACACATATATACACACACACACATACATACAGTATATATATGTATCGTTTTTCCCATGAGCAGCTCAGGAAATTTCTGGTTTTGTTTCCTTTTCAAGGCATTTTTTAAATAAATTACACATTTCAATTCTGACAACTGCCTTAGAAGAATCCTCATTGATTGTTTCCCTGGCAACTACCTTCTTTCTAACAATACTGAGTTTGCTTTGGGAAACTCCTCCCTCTCTCACTTTCCCATGGGCTTCAGGGGAAGCTAGCCCAGTCTCTGGTGTGGGGGTCGGCCCTGGTATAAATCAATCTGCAATCTATACGTTCCCAGCCACACACGTTGGTTCTTGGGGGCCAAGTGAGTGGCCTCTCAGGAGGATTGCTTATAGGGCTGGGAAGCAGGGATTCTCCACCAGCTGGGATGCAGCTTCACCATGAGGGAGTGCCAGCCTTAGACCAAAGCAGACATTCAACATTCATAACAGAGAGAGAAAACCATGAGACGACTGATAACTTTGTTAAACTACTGCAAACAACCATAAATAAAGCCAGTCCTACCTCCTCTGGGCTTCGTCACATGCTCCAGTACCAGTGAATTTCCATTCTTGTGGCTGCCGGTTCAGATTGAGTTTTCTGTTATTCGCAGCCAAAGGCATCTCTGGGTGGCATATGGATGTCACCAACCCCATGTTGCATAAATAAGCATAGGAAGGGAGAAGAACTTGCTCAAGGCAGCTCACAAACCCACTTGGAAGAACAAAAGTTTGAATCCATATTGGGTTCTAGTCTAGCTTCTTTCCACTATGCCAGACTGACTCTCATAAGCCATTTCCTTCTGATCTCCTCATCTACTCTAAAATATCAATTTCTACCTGTACAGCCATTGTGAGATAAGTATCAAAACAGTTATCGTTTCCACAGGCCCACTAAAACACATTCACTAAGACTTGCCAACATAGTGGCGTGTCTTCTTTTTCATAGAGTATGGGCTACAAAATTCAAATATCTTTGAAAGCAGGCTGGAAGGCAATGGATTGAAAATTTCATGGAAATCTACTGTTCCCTGTCCAACAATTTGGATATATCAACCTTGGAAACTGCTGCTCGGATAGTTTTAGATGAACGCTCCTTGGGGAAGGGAGGGAAATCTATTCTGAGCAACTGCATCTGTTAAAAGGCCATTTCCTTTCCAAGTGCCTGGTCTGTGGATGTTTCTTGCTATGAACCCTTTAGGGTAAAAATTCTATCTGCCTAAAATGCGTAATACGAGTGTCGCTATAAATAAAGAATGCAAGATGTTTCCACCCCACTTTGGTCTTTTCCCCTTTTAAATATTAATAATAACAAATATTTTGAGCACTATAAGATCTTGAACTTCTCAATGTTTTCATATAAAATCTTGTCTTGGAAAGTATATGTTCTCCAATCTGGTGATATATTATGTACCAACCAATTACCTCAGTGGGTTTTGATTTTTGTCAAATGTAATTCTAACCTGCGCTAAAAACAATCTTGCATAAGCCAAAGGGAAAATACAGTAGCACAAAGTACAAACAAATTGGACATTGATATGTAATTAACACTAAATCATCAGTCATTACCTTGTAATAACATACCATGATGTTTACTGCTGCTTTAATGAATCAAAAGGCCATGGGGCCTAATTTTTATTAAATTTACATTGAAGTTATTATATCCAAATTATGAAATTGTTGGCATTCAACTCAACATTTTTAGAGACTGGTCATGTTAGCTGTGAGGGATCTTGTTTCACACCAAAGCCACAAGAGCTTCCTCCCATTAATAGTCTCAATAGCTGGAGTAAAAGGAGATTAAAACTACCAATTAAGAAGATCTTTTTCCTTGTACATATTGTGCGGTAACTGCAAAAGAAACACTTAGCTGCTTGGTAATTTGCAGGAGACTTAAACACCTCTGCCATCTTCTCCAGTCTTTTTTTTTTTCCTCCTTTTCTGGAGCTCTCAAATTTCCAATTTCTGTTGCTAACACATTACTTATACTTTCAAGGGTATTTCGTGCAGTCACATCATTATAGTGATATGGTCAATGGCCTCAATCAAACTACAGGAAAACATTCATTTAGACACACATTCATAAGGCACCTAATGACAAGCCTGAGTCTTTATGGTCACAGGAATAACACGGCAAGGTGCTGGCTATAGCCTACCCTGTGTATAAGTAGTAAAAAGTGCACTCAGTGCAGAGAACCTAAAACAATAGTAAAAGTCACTAAAAATACATCTTTTAAAATTACTACCATACACAAGTAATTCTAAGCAATGTTAGTGATAAAACATTCCTTCACCAAATAAATCATTTGTTGGTCTGTTTCAATAGATGCTGAAGCTACTGTTATTTTATTTATTTATTTATTTATTTATTTATTTATTTATTTATTTAATTATTTT
>NW_016804447.1:764661-770929 GCF_001698545.2 Rhinopithecus bieti | reverse complement strand
TATTTATTTGTATTTATTTATTTATTTATTTATTTATTTAATTATTTTTCTGACACAAAGTTTCACTCTTGTCACCCAGGCTGGGGTGCAGTAGTGTAATCTTGGCTTACTGCAACCTCTGCCTCTGGGGTTCAAGCATTTCTCCTGCCTCAGCCTCCCAAGCAGCTGGGATTAGAGGCACCTGCCACCACACCCGGATAATTTTTGTATTTTTAGTGGAGACAGGGTTTCACCATGTTGGGCAGGCTGGTCTCGAACTCCTGACCTCAAGCAATCCTCCTGCCTAGGCCTCCCAAAGTGCCAGGATTACAGGTGTGAGCCACCACACCTGGACTTGAGTTCTTACTGTTAAAAATAAACAAATGTATTTTGTTCATATAACGCTACTGCTAATTTTTAACAATGTATGTATAAACTTCAAATTAGTATGTTTTATCTCTTTCCACTTAATAAATGTTATATTCTGAGGGAAAGTTAATACAGAGAACTCTAGATTTATCATTGTCTCCTAAAAATACAGACTCATATATATTTGATTATTTTTAAGAATAAGAACTCGGCCAGGCGCGGTGGCTCAAGCAGCACTTTGGGAGGCCGAGACGGGCGGATCACGAGGTCAGGAGATCAAGACCATCCTGGCTAACATGGTGAAACCCCGTCTCTACTAAAATACAAAAAACTAGCCGGGCGACCTGGCGGGCGCCTGTAGTCCCAGCTACTCGGGAGGCTGAGGCAGGAGAATGGCGTAAGCCCGGGAGGCGGAGCTTGCAGTGAGCTGAGATCCGGCCACTGCACTCCAGCCTGGGCGACAGAGCGAGACTCCGTCTCAAACAAAAAAAAAAAAAAAAAAAAAAAAAAAAAAGAATAAGAACTCAAGTTCTCATTTTTCATCTGTATAATTACTCTGCTAGCATTGTTTAACTCAAATCTAATGTTCAATACATGAATACATGGAACCACAGAGTTTTGAGACAAAATTTGCACCCTATTAGGACCCAAGCAACTTCAAATTCTTAGGAATATGGTAACTTTTTACCTAATAAAATAGAAATTTATGACGAATTTTCTGTCAAAATTATTTTAGTGGAATTTTTTTGCTTGCAGAGACATTTGGAAGTTTCTAGAATCAATCCTGAAGTAACAACATTGACAGTACTAGAATTTACAGAATTTAGTATAAAATGAAATTTTATGAATTTTAACAAATATATTATGAAGTTTAAAACCTTACTTATTTGTATAGCTCTTGCTTCATATGAAACAAACTAAAATTAATAGAAAGTATTAGTTTCTCAATATGAGATAAATGGACATGAGCATACTCTCTTTTGAACATGAACATAAGAAAATACCTACATTTTATGAAGTCACTGTCAAATTTCAAGAAGTAGAGACTCAGAAACATAAATTTTAATGTTACTAGGATCGCAACAGAGCAATATGTATGTATGCTTTCTCCCTTTTTATTAAAAATATGACTTGGTGTAATTTTTTTTAATTGTATCTTACTGGTATTGGAATATTGTTTCATTAGTATGATTATATACAAAATGTTTAATTATAGGAAATTTCGCCATCTGTATTCCTATCATTTTTCATTGCATGTCATGATTATTACTGAATATAGTTTATATGCAGGGTATGCAGACTAAAAGGTGATCCACGTCCTGGCATCGAGTTTATTAGGTACGCCACTGTTCACGGGGAAGTGGTAGAGAAACCATGACAATTCTGATTGGATAGTCACAGGCTCCTAGGGTGGGAAATAAGTCAGGAAATTACTTTTGGAACAAAGGTAAAACAAATATGAATAGAATGCATAATAATCCTCTTTTCAGCTTTGCATGGAAAGTGTCATGAAAAAAGTCCTGTAGTGTGGAAGATTAAAGTCATAGGTAAGAAATATCTTTGGAAACTGTAATAGGTGTCTGTGGGAATTTTCGGAATGCCCGTGTTTTGATGAGAGAATGACTGATTAAATACTGACAGGTCATAATAAATCATAAAGCATCAGAAGAAACTAGACATTATCACTGCTAATTTTACAGATGTCCAGTGAGATTAATTTGCTGGTACAAATGCCCACTAGTGATTGGTGGCAAAAACAAGACTAAAACTTGTTTGTTGATCAGTTACATTAAATGCATAATTGAGGGCACTTACAGCTTATTTCGAGTCGAATGAAGTCTTTAATGCCAAGATTTTCTAGGAAAACTCCGGATAATGCTGTGGTTTTAAAAAAGAAGGAAATATCGGCACTGAATTCCGCATGGAAGGTAGGAAAGTGGAGGTAAGAGGCTTCTGTGTAAAATGAGACGGCGTTCCAGAAGCGTCCTGCAAATGAGAAAATCCTTCAACATCGTTTATCGTTTTCAATGGGGTAGGGGAAAGCACTGGACATGTGGGTAATTTTCAAGACTAGGGCACACTGCAGGGAAAAGGGATAAGGCAGTAAAAACATCTTGTGCTCATGTAATGCAGAGAGAAAGCTTCTTTCGATTTAGTACTCACGGTCACCATAGCAACGCAAGGGACCAATTCTCCAAGCGGCTTCTGAGTTTGATCTGTCGGTATCAGTGATAACTATCTGAGTGACAGGCAAGTGGTCTTTGAAGGAAAGAAAGCCAGTATCATTTGTCCTGCAAAACATAAATTTAAGAAAAAAAGAGGACAAAATGTGGATAATCTAGGGACTCTTTTCCATGGCCCCTCTTTTCAGAAGTGATTTGGGTAATTGCAGCAGGGTAGGGGCAGAGAGGGGGAAAACAGAAGGCCTTTCATCGCCTAAGTGTGTGTGAAGGAAAGGAATGTGAATTACAAAACCCATGGCTGGCTTCCAAAAACAAGTGAATTTTCCATCTTCCCCATGTGTGCTTGTAGAAATGGATAGTTTACAAAGATTGCTGCTGCTTTTGGTAGCTAAGAGCAGCCCACCTGCTCAATGTGTGCTAATGTGACATTAAACCTCACCTCTCATTCCCATAAAGAGATCGGCTATCTCAGCAACTAACTTGAAACAGCCATCACAAATTCCACTCAAAAATCACTCCGAGGACTTGTTTCAGCCACCTGCCGACAGGTTTTAGTCAACTTTATCTATTTTTTACCACCCTTTAACTCGAGGTGCTTTACAGTTACTGCTTCCTTGCTTTTCATTTTGTTCTTAAACATCTCGGTAGTTAATGACTCTGACTTTGTTTTTGTTAACCATGCAAATAAAACACAGACTAATCACCTTTGGATAAAGTTCAGGAAGAATAGGATAAGCCAATGTATATTTTCCCCTTTTGTTGACGGTGGTGTTTTTGGACTCACGGTAAGGGCCACATCGTTTGGCTGAGAAGCAAAAATTGGATGTAGGAAACTAGCATTGAATGTACAACTGTTTTGAGGCAGTTATACCAGGGGATAGGTACTCCCCCCCCCCAAAAAAAAAATACTATGCCTTAGGTGTCATTATGCCCATTTACAAATAAGGAAACTGAGGCTGAGAGATATTAAATAGCTAGCCTAAGGTCATACCTCACACCACAGAAGAGGCAGGGACAACGTCACATTCTTGCTATCCCCAGGATCTACCCCAGGTCTTTAAGGACATAGTTTTAGAAGCATACAGATGTGCTCTGGAATCTCAGTCCCCAGGTCCTAGCTATGTTAGACTGGGCAAATAATTTCATTTCTGAGATATTCAATGTGCTCAATTTTAAAATGGAGATAACATCTACATCACAATGACTGATAGGTTTAAAAGAGATTACGTAGTCACTTAGCATGGTGCCTGATCTATGGTAAATGCTCAAAAATGGTGGCAGTGACACTTATTTTAGTTCTCTTCTTTGTTCCTGAACTACTCTGTGGCCCCAGGCAAGTCAATTCATCTTTTTATGCATCCACCTATGATTCTATATTGGAGAGCTTATATGACAGAGCACATGTAGAAAATTAAATTTTCAGATTTATTATCCAACTCATGAAAATAGAGAAAAACATATTAATTCATCTTAATTATGAATAAGTCAAATATTTACCTGTACACATGTTCCTACAGATCTATCAAATGGAAAATGTAAAGAAATGTACTGTACAATATCTACAATTCAAATACCTGTACTTAGAGGCCATTCAAAGGATATAGAATAAGGCTTTTGTCTCAGCTTGAAAGTACATCTATGAATGCTGCATAGACACAGGGATGAATTTCCATCTCCACATTCCAATATCTTTTCAGGCAGAGATTTCAAAGCAAATGCCAAACAGCCGAAGTGGAATGAAGACCAAACCCAAATCCTCTCCTGAAGAAATTCTGTACTGCTATAGAATTGTATGCCTCTCCGTTTCCATTTTCAAGGTGAAAATAGTAGTTTCTAAAGTCTGCCCAGCAATGCCAATGACTGCCTTTCCTATACTCTCTGGCATCTTGTCTACAAAATTTGATGTTTTGTGTCAAAGTGTTGAGATCTAAAATAGCACTCTAAGAATAAAATTCTCTTCCAAATAATAGAGGGAAAAAAATCATATTTAGTTTGATGATGCAAGGCACATTACTAAGAATACTTTTTACCTGAAAACTTAAAAGTAAATTTCTCTCTAAAGCTATTTAATGCAACAGAAACAGATACAAATATAAATGCCTACAGGGGCCAAGCAGATCAAAATGTATGTGAATCCAGCTTTGTGTTAGTAATAAATGGAAATTGACACACAATCTCAGTATCAGGGGGAAAGAGAGATAAGTATAAAGTAGGTGTTCCAACTAAAGCAGGCCTGTAGTACTCATTAGCAACAGGAAATTATGCCATTCTGTAATATGAGATCAAAGAGCCAGGCTAGAATATTAATGTAAACATTTTCAGTTTTTGAATATTGGCAATGAAATTTAAATTTCTTTAAAAAATTACAGCGGGAATCCCCATTGACTGGACCAATAAACTGCATGTGAAGGCTGTGTTGAGCCTATAGGCAATGGAGCCATCAAAGGGAAGGCAATTGGTGGTGATGGTAGTGGTGATTGTCCTGGTGGGTTTGTCACAATAAAATGATGCAAATGATGGTGGTACCTATTGATAGGCAAGGAGTCTACAGCTATAGATTTGCTTTCTTCATGCCAAGGGTAAGAACTCTGCAAACTTTCACTTCCTTTGGAGCAACGCACAAGGCCCTTCCTAAGTATAGTTGAGAGATGATTGTTTTGTATGTAGTAGGAAAGCCTGTCGCTGGACCAGATGACATGAGTTGAATCCGTGTACCTCAACACCCTAGTTGTATAACATCAGTGAAGTCACTCTGGGATTCAGTTTTTCTTATGTTTTAAATGGTTATAATAATAATAATACTAACAATCTGATATTTTTGTATGAATCAAAGGGGATAATATATATAAAACAATGAACACACCAACTTGCTCATAGTAGAGATTCAATACATAGTTATGGAAATTCTCATTGAAGTTTGAAATACAAACGCGACATACAAAGAATATATAAAAGGAGAACAAGAAACGGCACCCCACAACCGGAATGCATGAGCAGAGCAGCCAGACATTCTCATTTATGGAGCCTATAAGGGCACATGGAATAGGCATATGATCCTTAAAAAACACGTTAGTACGACCTAAAAGATAATAAATCACATGCAGCAAGAAAAAAACTTAAATATTCTCAAGAGCAAGGGTATGGTACAGAATTAGTCAATGTGCTTTCTCTAAGTTTAAATATCTGAATCTTGGTATTTCACCAAATTTAGAGTGGCAGAGTGATGAGGGGATATTGTTCAAGTCTCATGAAATGTCACAGACTGCCATTCATTTTCATCAACCAATTTTGGTTAACTGCTGCTTGGTAAGTTTATTTTAGTATATAATTTGGGTGACTTAACTATCAAAAAATACAATGGGTTTTTTTTCCCCCCTCTTTTGTGTCCTTTCCTCTTTCAGTCACTTGGAAGTAGCAAATAAAATGTTATATATGGTAGACAGACAGAAAATTATAGGAAGAATTCAACAACTCAGCTCCCTCTGAAGCCCACGTGTGAATCTGAGTGGATTAACCTCAAGAGACTCCACACCCGCTTCTCCTGAGTGGGGTACATGATGTTTTTCGTTTCTTATGGCTGCAAAGGAGAAATGGCCAGTAAGATGCCTGCAAGCAACTCTTCAAGTCTGCAGCGCTGCACTGATGCTTGCTGATAATTCTATCTTACCTTTGTTTAAGGAGCAATTATTTCTCTTTTGCTTTCTTTCTCAAGACTTCCAGATAAAAAAAAAAAAAAA
>NW_016804447.1:748126-764383 GCF_001698545.2 Rhinopithecus bieti | reverse complement strand
AAAAAAAAAAAAAAAAAAAAAAGACCGAGGAGATTAGGTAACAAGAAGCTTTAAATGAGCTTAAGGGTCATTTGGCTGCTAACCAAGGCAAATTCAGGCATTGAGTGGTCAGATATACAGTCTACCCGAGGATAATATCCATTTCCCTGTGCTCCACACAGGGGTGGGTGAGGGGGACTGGACCACATCTGGAATCTTGTTTTTATTTCCCAGCATAAGAAACAAGGGGAGAAGGCAAATTAAGTATGTATTTAAAATGTTCAGAAACTATTTTTTCTATGAATGCTCTAGAAACCTGACACCATAGGGCTTTTCACAAACAGATACAAGAAAACAAAAGCAGGTCTTGGTATATGAATCAGCCAAGGTTTACTCAATGCCACTTTCCTGTTAAGAAATTAAAATGACCCTCAAGAAGTCAGAGATGTAAAATTGATTTAAAAAATACCACAGATGAAGATTTTGGGGGTCATAATTTGTAGAACATGACCTCAATATAAAGAAGGAAACAATTAGTGGTGTCATTATATATATATAATGAATATATATAATGTATATATAATGAATATATAATGTATGTATAATGAATATATAATGTGTATATATAATGAATATATATAATGTGTATATATAATAAATATATATATATTTCTAGAAATATATTCATACATTTCTAGATTGCCTTCAGTCTTATTCAGGAAGCAAGTAGATTAAAAGTCAAAACTATTAGACTGTATACCATACTTGTGATTCAACACCACTTAGATCTTGATGATTCCAAAATATATATCTCTCTTTCTCCGGAACACATCAACTGTTTGTCTTCTCCTGCTCTTCAAATTTCTCAAGACTCAACTCCAGTTTCCTCTCAAAAATGTTCCCAAATGTCCTGTATTCTCTTTTCCTTCTCTATCCTAATTTCAATTTCTTGCATACAATATTTTGTGACATTGATTTATATATTGATTTGTGTGTGTGTGTGTGTAATTCTTGTTTTCCCGGTTGGAAAACGGGTAAAGGTTTCATAGAGAATAAGCTCGGCATTAATCAGCAATCTAGCCAGGGTATCTGCAAAGTCGGACCATCTGAACCCACCGTGATTTGCTTTCTCTTGGCTTGAGCAATCCTCCCCTTGTCCATGGCTAGTAGTTTATCCTGAACCTCATCTT
Source organism: Rhinopithecus bieti (assembly GCF_001698545.2). NCBI lineage: Eukaryota > Metazoa > Chordata > Mammalia > Primates > Cercopithecidae > Rhinopithecus > Rhinopithecus bieti. Next base: position 763,214 of record NW_016804447.1, on the reverse strand, counting down.
CTGATGTCTCAGGGCACTTCCTCCTTCAATTAAGCTGTCTCTTTATGTTGTACCTTCGACTTCTTCCTCTTTTTCTGCTTGCATGCTGTAGTCGTCCTCAACCCTATCTCTCAATCTAGTTACTTCCCTTCTTTTCTCTTCAGAGTCAAATTTTCTTCAGATAATTGCCTGCATTCTCTCATCTCCTCTTCCTCTGCACCCTTTTCCTCCTCAACCTACGACAGTTGGCCTTTTCCCCTTTCAGTCCACTGAGACTTCTCTTATTAAACTGCTAGTTTCCATGGAACATGTCAGCCCCTAATGTCCTTCACTTTGTTACAGCATTTTACATTTCACTTTTGCCTTCTTTGCTGTTACACACACACACACACGTTTCTCCATGAATATATATTTATTTGACTGTCTACTAAATCCTTCCCTTGGATGTCATCAGGCACCTTAAACTAAGATGTTCAACCTCCTTCACTAGTCGTTTTCTCAGGGGTCAGCCTTCCCACCTGTCTGTCACTCACCTCTGTGAATGACTTGCCCTGTACACCCAGTTGCTGAGGTCGTAAGCATATGAGTCTTCATTTCTCTGTTCTTTCTTACTTCCTCCCTCGCTCTTAATTAACAACTTCCACCAATCTCACTTTCTTCATGTCTCTCCGTTCAATGGTTTATCCTCATGCTCCCGAACTCAGTTTTATTTTGAGATCTCATGGCTCTGCCTAGGCCTTGGGGCTGATGACACAAACTGGATCCCTGCTTCTAATCTATCTGCTCTCTTAGTTCCTGTCATTCTTCTTATTATTCTAGGAAACATGTTTATATAATATGTACCATGATTCATACTTTATTGCTTAAAACCTTTTAAGAGGTCTCTATCTCTCACAGGTAAAGTCCAAACACCAAAATATTTACAAAGTGGACAATAAAATGTTATTTTAAATCACTGTTGCCTTTTATAGAGATAAACTATTTAAAAAAGATAAGATCCCTAAATTAGAGGCACTGCTAGAGTTTGAGGTTGCTGCTTTACAATGCACTGGTGGTTTGGGGACTCAGATGAGCAACTCATATCCGTGGAGCCCTTCCCTGGCCATGGGAGCACTGAAGTAGAGTTTCACATATGAACTCACTTAATCCTGAGAATGACGCTAGGAAAATATTGTAACAATTACCTGCATTGTACAGGAGCAAGAACTGAGATTCAGGAAGATGATAAAACTTCTCAAGGTTTATCATTTGCAAATGGAAAGGCCAGGATTTGGACACAGATTTAGATGCCAAAGCATTTGCCTATAACCACCAATGTCTCCTGTGCTCCAACACGGGTCTCCCACCTGCCGACAGCAGCTCTCTCAAGAATGGAAGCTGGCGCTTGTGAAGCCTCCTCTGAACTGTGCCGGAATCACACCGCCAGGCCTTGAGTCCTCACACTATCCTCAGTAGGTCTCACGGTGACCATCCCCATTCTGTGCACACAGGCTTTCTCCACACAAGACACAGCTCAATTGATTAGGTTTCAGTTTACTAATTTGCAGTGATATTCCAGCCCTTCATTCCCTGAGATTACACATGGATCACCTTGACAGGATTTCTGGGAGTCCATGAGCTCTTCTGTTATACATTCACAAGGAATCTCTTGGTTTATTTACACACAGGGCAGATCCACCAGTTACATGGTGAATTTTACGAATAAACTTTCAGAGAGCAGCCCTGTTTTGGGAAGAACGAATTTCAGTGCTATTTCCTTACTCCACTCAAAGTCTGGTGGTTGAATGAACTTTGTGCTTGCATGGTATTACTTCTGTTATGTTTTTGTTCATTGCATACATGCATATATACTTTTCTTTCTTTTCCCTTTAGTTTCTTTTTTTTATTTCCAACTTTTAATTTCAGGGGTACATGTGTAGGATGTGCAAGTTTATTACATAGGTAAACGTGTGCCATGGTGGTTTGCTGCACAGATCATCCCACTACTTAGTTATTAAGCCCAGCATTCATCAGCTATTCTTCCTGATGCTGTCCCTCCTCCCACACCCAACCTCCCACAGGCCCCAGTGTGTGTTGTACCCCAGTCCGATGTGTTCATGTGTTCTCATCAGTTGGCTGCCACTTATAAGTGAGAAGATGCAGTATTTGTTTTCCTTCTCCTGTGTTAATTTACTGAGAATAATGGCTTTCAGCTCCATCCATGTCCCTGCAAAGCACATGATCTCATTCCTTTTTATGACTGCATAGTATTCCATGGTGTGTATGTACCACATTTTCTTTACCCAGTCTATCATCGATGGGCACTTGGGTTGGTTCCATGCCTTTGCTATTGATAATAGTGCTGCAATGAACAGACATGTGCATGTAACTTTATCACAGAATGGTTTCTATTCCTTTGGGTATATGCCCAGTAATGGAATTGCTGGGTCAAATGATAGTCTGTCTAAATCTTTGAGGAATCGCCACACTGTTCAAAAATGATTGAACTAATTTACACTCCCACCAACAGTGTAAACATGGCTTTTTAATAGCCATTCTGACGGGTATAATATGGTATCCCATTGTGGTTTTGATTTGCAATACATGCATACAGACTTTTCTTAGATATCTGTTTAACTTCTACAAATCAATGTTGGCTTTTATAGTTTATTTAAGATTGGATGAAAATGGAGAAAATAATAATAAAAAGATGGTTGATAAATCTTTGAGCTCTGACTCTATGGCACATCTGCTAGGTGCACAAATTATTGCTAACTCAGCCAGTATTTCCCAGAGATAGATATTCCCCCACTTTTAAAAAATAAATTAGAAACCAGAAGCTTAGAGAGGCTAAATGACTTAGGCTTTCTAGTTAATAGGTGACAAATCCACAATTTGTTCTTTCTATTACATAATAAAATATTACTGAGAGATTCATTACGTTTTATATTCAGAAAATGACAATGATACCAGCAAAAACAGCTACAATTGTGTGTATTCTAAGTGTATTACATGAATTAGCTCATGACACTTTCACAAAATACCGGTAAGACAGACGTACAAAGGAGATGGAATTATTTCTCCTTCTGCTACTTGATGAAGGCACTACAATTTAAAAAAAAATGCAGACATTGGGATTTATTTGTAGTTCACAGAGAGCATTACCATGGAACACAGAAGCAGCCCCAGGCAGAATAGAAATGAAAAAGACAGAGAGAATGAAAGGAGCAAGAAAACAGCATCACCAACTTCCCACTCTGTCAGAGCTGTCCCCTTCAGACATACTTGGCTAAGAGTTCCAGCAAATTCTGATCAAGAAGAAGTTGTAAGGAATATCTCTCCGTGTGTCTGTGTTCTGACTGGTGAGTTCTGAATATCCCTATGGTAAAGCTACCTCCTCAGGGAGAGGATCATTTCATGTAAATGCAAAATCATAATCTCTATAATGACTTTGAGTTTTATTTATGATACGATTTTGCAATTGCTCGAACAATGAGGCTTTACAGACAATTTAGTGATAATATATTTGTGAAGCTTGACAGATAACTGATGTAATAGAAACCTCAACCTACGTTTTGTTTTCCACAAGATTAAAAAGAAGTATTTCATAGCTATGTTTTGTTTTCCAGAACTCATGGATGATAAACTGTTCATATTAGATATTTTCTCTAAAAGGTGGATAGGATGGTGGCATCATTAAATAAAAAGAAGGGGGGAAAAAAACCCTCTTTAATGCTACCATAGGCAAAATATTTTATTTACCTCAGTTAGGGTATTTACCTCATTTAGAATTTTACAAAATAATGATGTGATATTTTGGTTTTGAATTTTCAACCTTTTATTGCAAGTTCTTTTTCTTTTTTTCTATTTTCATATGTTTTTCTTTATCTCTGAATTGGGCAAGGCCTTCTTATTCTTTCCACTGAGGTACATTACAAAACATTCTGTCTAAAAAAAAATGTAGGCTGGCTGGGAACAATGGTTCACGCCTGTAATCCCATAACTTTGAGAGTTTGACGTGTGAGGATTGCTTGAGGTCAGGAGTCTGAGGTTGCAGTGAGCCAAGATCACATCACTGCACTCTAGCTTGGGCGACAGAGTGAGATCCTGTCTTAAAAAAAAAAAAAAAAATTGAAACCCAGTCATGGAAACATTAGCATAAGCAAGCCAGTATCAAGTTACTCCAGAATGTATACTTTAAGAGTATATTCAATGACTAAAACAGCAGAAAATAACTAGCAAGTGGAGCGCATATTTGGCCAGGAAGAGTGGATGAGGAGAGAGAAAATGTCCCATCTCTTCATTCATGCATCCTTTCATTAAGCAGTTAATGCGTGGAGGACCCACCATGTGCCAAGTATACTCCTCTCCAACACAAGAGGCTGGCCCTGACTAATTTGCAAGATGCGTGTGGGAATTCAGGGACTGAGTGAGCAAAAACTCACATAAACCCTTTCTAATTCCTGTCTGCCTAGAGAACAGGCACTTTCAAAACTCAAAAAGCAGTAGAGTAGCTCATAAACAGATTCATGAATAATCAAATTCAAACAATAGAGATTGCCTAATTTATTATTCTTTTTCAATAAGGGATAGAATCTTAGTGTGCCCTGAGGTGAAATTTTTGTTTCTCTCAGAATTCAAGATTGGAGCCCCTTCTCAAGATACTACCTGGTCTAAGGCGTCCTTACTGCATGGAGCCTGGCAATCTCAGAGGTGAAGGTTTTGAGGAAACCAAAAGAGTTCTGAAAGATCAAATAATGACCCAGGTGAGGAAACAGCAAAATTCGACACCACTAGGAGGTATCCAGCATCATCTCATTCTGCGTCTCATGGGGAGGGAATGCAGGGTCTTTGGGAAGAGCAATGTCCTGGGGCCTGGATTAGACATGTAGTCACCAAAACAAAAGCCTATTTTCAAGGCAAATGTATACAAAGATAACTTTTGGAACAGGATGTTCACTTGTAGCTACTCTCAAAAAAATTAATTATTTAATTGAACAACAAAAATTGTATATATTTGTAGGGTATGATGCGATGTGTTGACATATGTATAAATCATGGAAAGGCTAAATCAAGCTACTTAACATATCTATCCCCTCACATGGAAACAATCTCGGAGTCCATCAGTGAATAAATGAATAAGGAAAATGTGTATATAAACAATGAACTATTGTTCAAGCTTGGCAAATTAAGAAAACCCTGTCCTTTTCGATAACATGAATGAACCTGGAATATATGATGTTAAGTGAAATAATCCGGGCATAGAAAGACAAATAATTACTTTTGATAGCCAGAAGAAAATCAATCTGTAGCAAAAGGCATGGAGGTTACAATTTGGTAAATATTTCTTGTGAGATTGTGAAACAGGAGTAATGACTAATACTAATAAGAAAGTAAATTTCAACTAATCATATCATGGCTATGGCCTGACCTATCTAAAATACATTGGTAAAATCTGTCTAACAGAAATCATTCACCTATCATTCATTCATGAATCTAGCAACATTTATTAAATAATTTCTCTGTAACAGAAAAGTAGAACCAAAGGCTAAATAATAGCTTTAAGTTCCAGGATTCCATATGCTAAAAAAATAGCATCCCATATAGATATTCTATTCTTTAAGGAAAAGAATAAAAGATTTTCTTTTTTGGATTATCAAAAGACTGGAATTTACACCTTACATCATTTTCTCTTCCTATTTTGCCATATCACTTTATATAAGGGTACACTAAGGGCAAGAGGCAAAGAACAGAGTTACTAAAATCAAATAAAACTTCTGTACTTTCTTCTAAAATAAATAAAAGAATGTTCTACTGCTAAGTAAAAGAGCTTCACTTTAGTGCAACCTTGTTGTTTGGATGAGAACACTTCATCTGGGCCACGGGTCATCACCATGTGGGACATTGCACATTCTCTCTGCCTTCTCCAACTTGCTGCTCCGCCAGCCTTTGACCCCTCTTGCTGGATGACTGTTTTCCCACCTCCCACACAGCCCGACACTCTCCTGAGCTGTCTCCAGGGTCTGCAACCCAGACTGTCACCAGAGTTTCCTTTCTTACTCTCAACAAGCCAGCACTCTAAAGTAGCTGGTTCAGAAACCATCTAGTTGGGAGGATTCCTAGAGATTGAATGGTGATGTTGAAGAGAATTTCCTTTGCAGTCATTAATTAGTAAAATTATTATTCTTTACATGTTCCTTCATTTCTTCCTTTTTCATTACGATTTAGTGATTTGGTTGGGATAGAAACCCCTAGGAAATCAGCTAATTCAGTTGTGTAGTTAAAGCTTTCCTCTTCCTCTAAGAAGGAAATGTGCTTTTGAGGTTCACTGAGTGACTTTTTCTTCTCTCCCCACCCACCTCCATCTTGTGAGCTGCGTCACTTTCACTCACCCCTACAACATGCACTCATTATCTTCATTTACTTGAGTCTCATTGAAATGTATGTTATTCAGTTACAGCGGCTTGTTAAAATAGAACAAGACGGCCATAGTTGAATGCACCTTTAGTCCTGACGCTTTGGGAGGCTGAGATGGAAGGATTGCTTGAACCCAAGCAATCAAGACCAGCCTGGGCAACAAAGTGAGACCCTTACTCAAAAAATAATGAAACAAAACAAGAAATTATCAATCACCAGAGGCTTAGAAGATGCCCCAGGTTCCCTAAGCACCCTGGCTTAGCAAAAAGAAGCATGCATGCTGCAGTGATGTGATTTGAGAGATCGTAGGAGAGTTCTCTCTAGCATCCTCATTGGCTGGCCATTATTCAAAACCCCAAGGTTAGCAGCTCATTTGCCATAATCACTAAGCGCATCCTTAGATTCAGCTAAAACGTCTGCTCTGCCCCTTAGGCAAGCGAACTTAACCAAACCATTTATCATCTCTGAGCCTCAGTTTCTTTTTTCTGGGGAAATAAATAATAAAAACAAACTCAAGAGTTATTGAGATGTTAATATGAAATATAGTATATAACATACTAAGAACAATTCAGGATATGACAGGTAACATTTAAGTGGCAATGCTATCTAGGAGTTGTAACATATTAAACTGCTATCCACTGGGTGCTATACAAGGCCAAGTCAGTTTTCTGATTAATTTCACAAGGGCAAAAACTTGAGGGAATTTTACAAGGCAAGAATATCCAAAGTTTCTCTGAGGCACACAGAACACCACTGATAGTAAACGAGGCACTGTGGTCTAAAACAAAATTTGAAATGTGTGGAAAGTCAGTCTGACCACATGTTGGTTAAGAAAGAAATCGCAAGTATGCTGAACGTGATTAACTATTTCACAAGTGTGTTAGCTTTTGTATTTTTCCTTTCTGCAGTAAACAACAGAGTTTGATATATAAATAATAAATGCATTTTCACAAAGATGCCTGGTCTCATGTGTGAATGCTTACCGTATGCCTATAATTCTTGTGCAGACAAAGCTAGCTCACTGTTATTTCCATACAAGGAGCTTCATAACCTGGATCTGACCTTCCTCCTTCCCTTTATCTTCTGTACATTTCTCACATGACCACTGTGCAACAACCACACCAATATATTTGTGGTTTAAGAGAGTGGTGATTTGTATATTATTTTACATTTCCCCCCTGCACACAGACATTCCCCCCACTCCCACCCCCTGCCTGTAGTACACCAGTTTGTTTATTTCTTTAGCTTCTTCTCTTCCTTCAAAACTTAACTGCTGCTTCTCTTCACAATCTAAATGTACCAGCTCATTTCTACCCCAGGTTCAGGTACATCTGTGCTTATTTCTCTCACCAAATTGTTCAGACCCATGTATTCCTATTAGGTTGGTGCAAAACTCATTGTGATTTTTGCCATTACTTTTTTTTTTTTGAGACAGAGTTTCGCTCTGCTGCCAGGCTGCCAGGCTGGAACGCAGTGGCACCATCTCGGCTCAGTGCAAGCTCCTCCTGCTGGGTTCAAGCTATTCTCCTGCCTCAGCCTCCTGAGTAGCTGAAACTACAGGTGCATGCCACCACACCCAGCTAATTTTTGTATTTTTAGTAGAGATGGGGTGTCACCATGTTGGCCAGGTTGGTCTTGAGCTACTGACCTCATGATCCGCCCACCTCAGTCTCCCAAAGTGCTGGGATTACAGGTGTGAGCCACTGTGCCCAGGCTTGCCACTACTTTTGAATGGCAAAAACCACAATTACTTTCTCACCCACCTAATAACTAACTAGCATTTTCTTTACAGTGTCCTGAGGGTTCCTCAAGGGAAGTGACCATAATGCCCTTGACTTTCTCTGCACAGCAGACTATCTGTCTGGCACAGAGTAGGCACTAAGTAAGTAAGCGATAAATCAGTAAATGTTTGATAAAGTAATACATACAGATGCTTCTATAATAAATTATTTATAAAAACCCTTTACCACAGGCTATGACTTGCACTAAGACAATGAATGAAACTCAGAAGTGTTGAATCAGAATCTCAGCCTCTACTCCCTCTTGAGAATGACAGAAGGAACTTTCTGATCTGTTCTCACCTAGACTTTGCCCCAAGATGGTCAATATGCTACTCGGGGACATCCAGGAGTGAGGCAGGCATCCTTAAGAGGGGAAACTCAGTCCTTTTCTCTTGACCTTTGATAGGCAGATTGTTGAACAGGACCTTATCTAATAATAAATTCTGATGCCCTAAGAGAGGTCACTTGCCACAGAAAGTGGCCCTGGATGGAAAATTTTCACTGGTTCTAAAGGAAATGGAAAGGGTCATGAAATATGTAATAACTTCTGGAGTGATCAAGGTGAGAGACGGCATTGTGAAGAATCCCTCTGAGCTCCCTCTAGATGATGAAGTGAAATCATCAGATAAGGGGTTCAGAGGTTAGTGAAACAGTGAGCAGGTCAAAGGAGGGAGAGGCTGGGAGCTGAGTGGAAGAGAGCAGTGGAAAGTTTTAGGAAAGGAGACACAGAGCACTTCGGTCCAATTAAGGGATAGAAAGTAACGCTCCTCCCTGTCCCTCAGTGTGCAGTAAATTAAGCCTGGTTCGTTTGTTCCCGAGGAAGTGGAGACACTGAGGCAGTGTTCAGTAGGCAAATGTCCTATAAAGAAAGTGGTAAAGGAGAAGAAATACTGAGCAAAGATCAAGAAGGCAACTAAGAAAGGACTCAGAGTCTGCCAGGAGCATTGGCTCACGCCTGTAATCCCAGCACTTTGGGAGGTCGAGGCACGTGAATCATGAGGTCAAGAGTTTGAGACCAACCTGACCAACATGGAGAAATCCCATCTGTACTAAAAAGTAGCCCGGCGTGGTGGTGTGTGCCCTGTAATCCCAGCTACTCAGGAGCCTGAGGCAGGATAATTGCTTCAACCTGGGAGGCAGAGGTTGCAGTGAACCGAGATCGTGTCACTGCACTCCAGCTTGGGTGACAGAGCAAGATTCCATTGAAAGAAAGAAAAAAAGAAAGAAAGAAAGAGAGAGAGAGAAACAGAGAGAGAAAAAGAAAGAGAGAAAGAAAGAAAAGAAAGAGAGAGAGAAAGAAAGAAAAGAAAGAAAAGAAAGAAAGAAAGAAAGAAAGAAAGAAAAGAAAGAAAGAAAGAAAGAAAGAAAGAAAGAAGAAAAAGAAAAGAAGAGAAGAGAGAGGGAGGGCAGGGAGGGAGGGAGGGAGGGAAAGAAGGAAGGAAGGAAGGAAGGAGGGAGGAGGAGAAGGGGAGGTGAGGGGGAGTGGGGGAGGGAGGGAGGGAAGGGAGGGGAGGGTGAGGAGGGGGTCAGAGTCAAGAGTAACTAGGAGAAGCACTTCTACCTATTCCAGCTCCTATATCTATTTCTTTGATTACACACATAGGGTCTAATATGCACTGTGAGAGTAAACTTATCAATCAAAGGAATGAGTGAATCCAAGCGACTGGGAGCAGAAGTTTTGAACATGTTTTATGGCAGCACAACCATCTAACACTTCAACACACCTCCCAAGCTCATAGGTGCCATCTTGTGATAATTCTCTTCTTTAAAGATGGTCTAAATTAATCTGTTCAACTAATTACCACTGAATGTCTTCTGTAGGTCTTGAGAGGTATAATGTTTAAAGAGTCATGGCCTCCACCCAGGATACAAATCATAGTTGGTTGTAGGCATCTGCAATAATGAGATAGAATTCACTGCAGGATAAAGCGGGGGCTCAAGGGATGCAGAAGCCCATTCTACCTGTGGTTAGCTATATCTAATTTCACCTACATGAAGAGGTAAGATTCATTACCATGTAAGTTCGGCAAGCTTGAGTTTAGAAGGCACTCAGGTAACCTGCCCTGGTGCCTAAGCAGCCCTAGGGTGTTCTGAAGAGATAACTCCCATCTCCTGGGATCCAATGAAGACAAATGCCTGGTCCTTTCCTTGCTGAACTGAGATTTTAGCTTAACCTTATATTTTGTGAAATAGTCCTTGTTGTTAACAGTTTGAGGAGTGAGTAAAAACATTAAAGGGAAATTTGGGGATTGAGACCAACTTAACATAAGATTTTTTAATTAAAATTGAGCAGCATTTGATGAAGTAAGCAAAATTGCTAAGCCAAAACCAAAGAATGCTTTAAATTCAGTCAAAGAAAAAGTATATTTGGAAATGTTCTGTACATATTTGTGTAAGCAATACAGTAAAAAACTAACAGCTCACTTGGAGGATAAAAGAAGAGTAAATGTAATGGGCATGGAAGCTTCCAACTAAATTCGTTTTGCAGAAGTAAGTTGGTGTAGGAGACTAAGAGAAACTCTGGCTGCAGAAACGGCTGATTTCTAATTCTGTATCTATCACTTGACAGACATGTTTGACACTGGGAAAATTATTTAACATCTCTGCAATAGATACTACTCAACATTATGAAGCAAAAGTAAGACAATTGTATGAAATTGAATAGATGCTCAATAAATATACATTTCCTTTGTATGTATTTATTGGTAGCAAAAGGGAAGGCGGGTGATTGAAACATCAGTGTGAGCATGAAGAAACAGCCTATATAACCCCATATCCCTGTCTCTCTCACTCTCTCCCCCCAAAACCTATAGTCCACATATCATTAATATCCTGACTCAATTGCAAAGCTCAATATTACATGCCATTCCTTGTTTGAAATGGGAGGCTCTGAATATAAGAAACTGATGGGGGCTGGGTGCAGTGGCTCACACCTGTAATCCCAGCACTTTGGGAAGCTGAGTCAGGTGGATCACGAGGTCAAGAGTTCGAGACCATCCCGGCCAACATGGTGAAATCCCGTCTCAACTAAAAATACTGAAAATACAAGAAAAAAAAAAGTGCTGGGTGTGGTGGTGCGTGCCTGTACTCCCGGTTACTCGGGAGACTGAGGCAGGAAAATCTCTTGAACCTGAGAGGCGGAGGTTGCCATGAGCTGAGATCACGACACTGCACTCCAGCCTGGTGACAGAGCGAGACAACAACAAAAGGAAACTGATGGTATGACCACATGCTTCTATGTGACAAACATCAGTTATCACACTGAAAATACTAGAATTGACCATTTTCAAAGTTAAAAAAAAAAAAAAAGGTCACTATCGGGACACTCCAGTTTGTATTGAGTTTCTCATCCATGTCCTTCTGTCTTGGGGAAATTTTATACATCAATTAATGTGCTTTCTCTATAATTGCAGAAAGATGGAGATTCTCATTACCATTCATCCTTGTCAGCGTCGCAATTGCAAAAGTGCTGAATGTCCAGGCAGCTCTCGTCTAGGCCACACTCACACTGCTGGACCCCAGGAGGTGAACCTCCCCAGTAAGGGTGCCTTTCATTGGACCGCCCAATCCACCAGGTAAATGGTGTTCCATCTGGAAGACAAGATATTCCACCAGTCAGGGCAGGGCAAGCCTGAAGTCACACAGGGGATGGCACAGAAACGGAGCTGAAAATATCTTGGAGAATAGATGTAGATAGATAATCTCCTTCCCTTCCTGTCTTCTTCCCTCCCTCCCTTCCTCCCTTCCCTGTGCTTGCTTTCTTCATTTCTTTGTTTCGTCATCTCATTTTTCTGTTCCTTCTTTTTCCGTCTCTTTCTTTCTCCCTCTTTCTATATATTTAAATTTGTATTGATACACCTATGCACACCCATATATGCACACATATAAACAACATTTTCATCAAAATTGTTGTAGAGTCAAATATTGATGAAAGGTATTGTTGAGAGGCAGTGTCGCAAAATTAAATTCTTACCAGATCAGGCACAACTGAGTAAGTTAGGTCAGAATTTAGACCAAAATTTTTAATATATGAATTTTTAAAAATAACTTTATTTTACAACTACCAAAGAGAAAATGAGAACACCAGGGCAAAGATTAGCCTGACCTCTGTTCTCAGTTCTGGGTAGACAATGAGGAAGTTAGAGACTCGGGTGAACAAGAGGTTGGCTGTGTAGGAGAGCTGATTCTGACTGTCTCCGATTGATTTCTCTCATGATAATAGTAGCCCCACGTTTACCATATCTTCTGATTTTGTTATTTAAAAAGAAGTCATACATTCCAAGCTGAAAGATTTGCGAGAAAAAAAAAAAATAAAAGCACTGTGAAGGCTGATAATGTGTGGGCCTGAATAAACCCTTGTGAAGGTTATATTTAACCCAAATAAAGTTGGTGTGCAACCTGTGATTTCCAGTCTGTATATCTAACTAGAAACCATTTTTGAGTCTTGTCCTTCTCAATTTTTTTTCTTTACTAATGTAATTTAGTGAAACCTTTTGGATGTTTATGATTGAGAATATTTCATTAGCTTAGAATTATCATTCTGAAAGTGATACTGTATCCAAAACAAGATAGGTAGAGATGGAAATGTTATACACTATTAGACTAAAGGATATGAGGCCTGGACTCCCTTTGGTAATTGCCTTTTTTTTTTTTTTTTTTTTTTTTTTGAGACAGAGTCTCACTCTGTCACCCAGGCTGGAGTGCAGTGGTGTGATCTCGGCTCACTGCAAGCTCTGCCTCCCAGATTTACGCCATTCTCCTGCCTCAGCCTCCCGAGTAGCTGGGACTACAGTTGCCTGCCACCATGTCTGGCTACTTTTTTTGTATTTTTAGTAGAGACGGGGTTTCACCGTGTTAGTCAGGATGGTCTCGATCTCCTGAACTCGTGATCTGCCCGCCTGGGCCTCCCAAAGTGCTGGGATTACAGGCGTGAGCCACCACGCCCGGCCAGTAATTGTCTTATTTGTGTGTGATATACAACAGGTGCTTAACATGTGCTTATTTAAAAAATGAAAGAAATATTTATTAAGGGCCACTTTATATCATTTACAGTTTTACAGTAGACTAATAGGAATTGTCTAAGGATGCTACTAGGATGAAATTTTGCCTAATCAAGATTCTAGTTTATATGCATATTTTTATGTGCAAACATAAAAATCACAATTAATCTCTATATACAAATAACAACAATTTTCTCTTACTTGGCTCCAGGCTAACATCCCTATGAAAGCCACTGAGGTAAGTAGGAAGAGACCAGGCAACCTAGAGCATTCGATAATCTGAAGGTCATGAGTAAAACATACAGAAGATACTTTGAAAAGCAACAGCATTTTAGGGGTGCTGATTCATGAAGCAGAGGGCCTGGAGGACTACAGTCATCCCAGCGTGGCACTCCACACTCTGCCGAAAGTAAGTTCAATTCCTATGTTGTCTTTAAAGCTGGAGTTTCAATTAGAGATGTCTGTTAACTACTGTGTTCTTTTAAAGAAAAGTAACAAACAATATGAATTCATTTTCTTGAGTTTCAAATAACTATAAATCACTGTACAATACCACACATGAATTGCTTTCTTCCTAAATCCCTGCTCAGGTGAGTCAAGCATACATGGCCTAGAGGACTGGCAGGCTTATTCGGAGCTTGGAGCACATTCAGGACCTGAGTAAGCTTTGGTGGGTCACCCTCACCAGCCAGCATGAGGGTGAAGCATTTTGTATTTGAATACATTTGTCAGTGTCGTCCTTGGGTCCACAAATGGAAAGAAATCTCTCAAACTCTCTCCCTCCTTCCAGCAGCCCAGGCCTCTCCTCTCAGACTCTAGAATCCAGACTACACAGTCAAATCCCGTCTCAGCAAGAGTTACTTTGTTTGTGAACTACCGGAAAGGCTATAAGCACAATAATTGCATCATTACTAATGGTATAAGCTCTGAACAGCCAGTTTGTGTGCAACTTCTGGTGGATGTGTTGCTTCTAGTAGATTTACCAATTCTTATTTGGTGTTATTTCACTCCCTAGAAGTTCCATTAGCAGCCCAATCCTTAATTCTGTTTTGAATCCATCAACATCTTGCACCACTTTGGCCTCTAATGTCTCTCTCCTAATGTCTGGCTTAAACGTTGAGAAGTTTAAAGGTTAAAAAATGTTTTAACCAATTGACTCTCAACAAACAAGAAGAAAAAGGGAGAGAACAAAACATTATATATGTACATATGAAAACAGGAGGAGTCTTGCTAAATTTTCCCTCTAGATATCCCGTCTTTGTGTCTTGGTCCCTGTGGAGAGATTATGGCAAATGAAGCTACTGAGGATCAAACAGGGGTTTGACTCGCCTGAAGTCTTGACTCTAACCATGTAGTCAGGAAGAAAAAACACATCCTAGGCTGCAAATTTTGGCCATTGCAGAAATTGAATTTTTTCTTTCCTGACAGGAGGTTCTTTCCAAAGGGAAGGAAAAAAGTAAAATTATAAATATTTTATTTAAAAAAAAATGCATTCATCCAACAAACATTTACTAAGGATTTATACTGTTTCAGACATGGTTCTAGGCACTTGGAATAAATCATGTAAGAAAACATACCAAAATGAAGAAACAAACAAAACATGCCCTCCCTGTCATTATATTGTAATTAGGAGGAAATGGCAATAATAACATTTAAATAATTTAGTATTTAGAAAGGGATAAGAGGTATGTTGTAGTAGTCGGTTTTCATGCTGCTGATAAAAACACCCCTAAGACTAGGTAATTCATAAAGAAAAAGAGGATTAATGGACTCACAATTCCATCTGACTGGGAAGGCCTCACAGTCACCATGGAAGGCAAAAAACATATTTTTTTTTTGAACTACTAATACCCTTTATTATATTTTATTTTATTTTATTTTATTTTATTTTATTTTTTTATTATACTTTAAGTTCTAGGGTACATGTGCATA
>NW_016804447.1:738897-744899 GCF_001698545.2 Rhinopithecus bieti | reverse complement strand
CCGATTTTCCAGGTGTTGTGTGTCTCAGTTCCCCTGGCTAGGAAAAGGGATTCCCTTCCCCCTTGCGCTTCCCAGGTGAGGCGATGCCTCGCCCTGCTTCAGCTCTCGCTGGTCGGGCTGCAGCAGCTGACCAGCACCGATTGTCCGGCACTCCCTAGTGAGATGACCCCAGTACCTCAGTTGAAAATGCAGAAATCACTGGTCTTCTGTGTCGCTCGCGCTGGGAGTTGGAGACTGGAGCTGTTCCTATTCAGCCATCTTGCTCCGCCCCCAAAAGACATATCTTATATGGTGGTGGACAAGAGAGAATGGAGTGCCAAGTGAAAGGGGGAACCCCTTCTGAATTCATCAGATCTTGTAAGACTTATTCACTACCATGAGAACAATATGGGGCAAATTGCCGCCATGATTCAATTATCTCCTACCAGGTCCCTCCCACAACACATGGGAATCATGGGAGCTACAATTCAGGATGAGATTTGGGTGGGGACATAGCCAAATCATATCATATAGGGAAAATACAAAACAGGCTAAGGAGAGCAAGTGTGCTGTGAAGAAGGGTGTATTGCAGTTTTAAACCATACAAATCAGGAAAGACTTTGATGAAAAGATATCCTGAACAAAACTTGTAGGCCACGGGTAAGTCACCTGTGGCCGTCTGGGAAATCTCATTGCAGACAAAGGAAATGAACAACATAAAGAACAAATCAGGGCAGTTTTTAGAATCTATGGCTAGGTTTTTAAACTGCACTTCGCAAAATGTTGCAAATGTTCTGATAGGAAGGTTTAACGGAAAAAACAATGGGTAGCATAAAACAGATAAAATAGAACTTAGTTGATCAGGTTCTTGAACAGAAGCTAAGAATTCCCTCTGCCTGTTCCTAAGCAAAAGGTATTATTATGAAGATGCTGGACTGCCACAGAATCATAAATATAAAACCCTGCCCAGCTGGCTGCCCCTGAATGCCAAACGCCTAGAGACCAATTCAGTCAACACACTGTCTGCACCACTACCACCTCCCTGCAAGTATCTCGAGCTTCCACCCTGTCTCCCAAAGATGTATTTCTGCAGCCCGTGTGTCTGCAAAAAAGAAGGTTCACATGGAGCCTGCTTCCTGGGGTTATCTTACCATCAGAGCATCTCACAGGTAGGGCTGATGGATAAAGCACAAGTTGCATGCTTGAGTCCCAGCTGGAAAGGAGATTGGGGATTTAAATTCTGACTTCCTTGCTGTGGAGGCAGAACTCACAACACATTTCCCCCTAACACAGACATGTTATTCAAAAGCTAAGCAGACACTTAGTATCTCTTAATGGGTCAATATTTTAAATTTCTGAAATCTCTATTTCTTCCACCAAATGGGATTATTGATCCAAATATAAACCTATTCTGATGCTTCTGATAAACAAAGAACTCTGTGAAATCTGGTGAGCAGAGCTTAGGGAGGTTCCACAATTTTGCTTTGACAAGCAGGAAGGCACTTTGCTTTGACAAGAACAAATGGGGAAAAATTGTGTCTACCCTCCAGCTGCCTGCATGTGACATAGATATTTCTCCACAGTAGAGGTCTGCGTTATGCACTGTGCTTCCAGGGCCTGGGCCTCTGGGGATTTGTGAGGCCAGCTCCTTGGCTAGGAAGCCAGAGTTTTCATACACATCCCCAGCAGCCATGCAATGCAAGGACTTCCACGAAAGAGCCAAGACTAAGAAAGCAAGAGGACTGGGACCTGATGGGAGACTCCTCCAGGAACTCCCAGCAGTAGCCTCAAAGCTCTTAGAGAGTTGGCAAAGTCCTCTGTAAGCAGGATATAAAAAATATGACTGAGGAATTGCATGAGTTTACATTATGTCTATGCAAATATTATTGTCATATGACCTCATGCATTTTTTTTTTGAGGTTTCTTTTTTTTTTTTCTTTATTATTATTATACTTTAAGTTCTAGGGTACATGCGCATAACGTGCAGGTTTGTTACATATGTATACCTGTGCCATGTTGGTGTGCTGCACCCATCAACTCGTCAGCACCCATCAACTCGTCATTTACATCAGGTATAACTCCCAATGCAATCCCTCCCCCCTCCCCCCCCGACCTCATTCATTTAAATATGGTATGGGAAAACTCAAATTACATATGTGTGTGTGCCTGTGTATGTATAATATATTTAATATATATGTATACATATATAAATCCTTCTAAGAAAGTATTTGTTTTAGAGTGTACACAGTAAGTGATCACAGAAGGTGATCTTACACACTGCCACACCATAATAATACTATAGCACAATGCAGTGTCAGCGTTGAGTGCTGGTACCTTTTCAGGATCTCCCTACCCCAAGTTTCAAGACGATAACCATGAGTGTGTTTTGCTTTGTTGCAGACAACATGCAAATTGAGAGGCACAGTTTAAGTCCTGTAGCTGCCTTCTTTTCAAATGTTCAGCGTCTTTCTGAGTTTTACTCGAAGTATTTTATGGACCTAAATTCTTCCCCAATTTTAAAGTAGCTAGAGTATTCAACAAACAAATCAAAAGAAAAACGTTTGCAAAACTACTATTTAACCCATTTGGCAGAGCAGACCGCATAAGGGTATGTTGTCTTAGGTCTGTCTATAAAACTCCTTGCCAGTGAACTTCCCTCAGTCATTTCAACACAGTGAGCCTCTTCTTCCCCTCTTAATCAGGGTAGACGTAAAGTTCAAATATAAACTTGGAAAAGAATTATCTCAATTGAGTCACAAAATGACAGAAACAGAAAATAAAATTGCATACTCTAGAAGGTCTTATAAAGAGAACGTAAGTTTGGGGAGGGAACGTACATGAGAGAAAGAAAGAGAATAAGGAGGAGGAGGAGGTAGAGAAAGTAAAAGCGGGAGGCAATATTGCATCCTCATTTGTTAAATCAGAGATTTCAACCCATATAGACTCCTTTATGAGCTGTTTCAGAAAAGTATTATACTTGAATTTAAATCATTCCAGCAGATCAAGTCTAGGGATTTTGCTAATGAGTGGATAACCACACTATCCTGACCCTAACATTTCCTCATGCGGAATAGGTATGTATTATATGCAGAGAAATGGTTCAAAGACAGAGAAAATATATATGTTTTATAGAAGACCTAAACACAAATCTAATTTGTACATGTTTAGATCAAATGATGATTTTTATAATGTAAGAAACTGAGGAGAATTCATACATGTGAGTTGCACAATTGTATGGCTTAATGATTGCGAGCTATTGAACATAATTCAAACCGGAGATCTCTCTGTAATCTCGCAATTGTTTCAATTAAAGTCTTGACAACTGGAAAGCAATAAACACAACAGCTTCCTGGTAGTAACTACAGCCATGGCCAAGAGAATCTGGCCTCTTCCCATTGCTATGAACAGTCCAAGAAAAATTCCAGACAATATCAGAATGGAGCTAGAAAGTTCCATAGATGTATACAGACAGTGCTCTGTTGAGCTGTTGTCATTGTGGTTATCGTTTTCCTTTACATTTTTCTAAGTTTAGATGTAATGTATTCTCATCGCCTTAGATTCTGGCAAACTCAGTATGCCAACATGAAGAGTTTTAGTCCTCATTTCTTTTATTCGTACAATATTTGAAGTTGTAGGAGTAAAAGAAATTTGCTGCACTGATGAGCAAATCTATGTGGCACTGGGTTTATGGGTGGAGTAAACCCTCCGCCCCACCTGATGTGAGGCTTGGCCTTGCTACTTGTGTAGCTCCATGGAATGTGTGCAGAAATGATAATGGTTCAGTTCGAGTGTAGACCTCAAGAGGCATGCATGTTTCCACCTGCCCTTCCAGAGCTTCCTTGACATGACCCTGGGAACACGCCCCAGGAGGTCATGACCTCTCCAGTCACGGCCCCAGAATGTAACTCAGAGAGCACAGTTACCCAGTGGATGCACAGAGAAGTGAGCATGAGAATAAGGACTGCAGTTTTATGTCACTAAGCTTTGGCAACCAGTTATATAGCATTTTTGCAACAATAACTGACAAAATACAAATTAGATATAAACCACGTGAAAATAAATTCTGTAGAGGTTATAAAGAAGTACATAGAAAGACCAATGATGGCTCTAATTTCAAGATGTTTGTAATATGGTTAGAAACACCTAGTGTCTTTCCCACGTGCCCTTCTTCCTTCCCACATGTGATTTACATAAACCTAATCTGGGTTCACCTGGGATCTGTCCCAACCCAGCCCCAGTGACTGGCTGTGTATCCTGACTTCCATGCCTTTGTCTCCTTCAAACACGGTGCTTAGCTGTCACTGCAATGTAGATAGCAGTTTTCCATTATGGTAATGGTCCTGTCTCATCTTTTTAAGTCTCGATGCCACCTACTCACGCATTCAGTTAAAAACTCTTCACAGAACTTTGAAGGAACTATTCTCATAACTGGTCATTTAACTGTAACCTAATGAAACCAGATCTTGTACAGCATTCTCATAGCCTCTGCCTATAGGATGATGCAAAGTTGAAAGTTGTGTTTGTGTGTGTGTGTATGTGTATACACACATATATATAATTAATTATATGTAAATTAATTATTATATTTATGTTGTATAAAATTACAAATTCTTGTATAAATTAAAAATATAAATCACAAATTATATAATTAAATATAATGATGTGAATTTCATATATTACATTCAATGGTTTAACTGTATGCTGTGAAAGGTCATGGTGTAATATGTCAGTGATATAAACTTTAATGAACTTTTGCTACCCTAAAAGAGCTCATAACACTTAGAGGAAGGAGGCCCCACACACAGCTAAGAGTAATGAAAGTCAGAGTGAGATCAGTGCCAAAGAGAGCAGTTAATAAAATTCTAGAAAAGCCCAGAGTAAGAAACTATGACTTCTCACTGGGGGTCGTGGGAACAGTTTTATGCAAATGGTGGCATTTGAGCAGAGGCTCAGAGGCTTGGTGTTGAGGAGGACTTCGACAACATGCGCCGTGGAGAAAGAATTTGTGTAGGTAAGGATCACAAAGAAAAGGAGATCTGTTTTTCACTGCAGTCGTCTTTAGGAAATGACTGTTTGGAATAATGAGATTTCTGTACATACTAAACATGCTTTATTTCATTGCTTGTAGTTAAGCACTGGGGGCTTAAAAAATAAATCTAGAGGAAGAGGCCACCAAAGTTATAAGGCTAAGAGATTACCAGCAATTGCAGTTACATGTCTCACTGTATGAACAAAATATACACCATTGAAATGCTGATTTAGAAAAGAAGATTCTGCCAACAAAAGAAAGTGTTTTATATGCTCTTTCTTTCTACATAGAATATCATTTCTGAGAAAACATTTAGTCAGAAAGAAAAACAACTTCATCCATCTTGGAAAATAACGGCAGGCATTCATCAAAGTCAATCTTCGTCTTCCCGCTTCCTGGTCAGGATCATTAATTCAGAACATATGTCTAATAGTGTGATTAAGGGCTAGTCTGTGACATTAGAAATTAACATTTTTATAATGTTGTTCAATGTTCTCTTCTCCCTGCCTATTGAATTGCAGTGAGCCAAAAAGAGAGAGGGAGAAACAGAAAAGATTAATGGTACTGCCTCTCAAAACAAATGATGAAAGTCACTTTGAGGGGATCATTTCAAGCTGGATTAGACAAAGCTCTCTAGAATGTACCATGGGGATCCTTCCTGGTTAGACAAAGAGATGGACAACGTGATTAACTTACATGATTCTTTTGGCATTGTGTGAATTTTGTAGGAGAATATAAAATACTTTTATTTTATTGTATAATTTTTTCTTAAGAACCTTAGTGAAGAATCCCAGTAAGGTTAAATGACATTTAGAGTCACACGGTGACTGAGTAAAATGTGGGCTGCGGGCTCCGGACACCTGAGACGCTGCACAGCTCCTGTCCCGAACACCCTCCTTCACAAAGGCTCCCAGACCTTCATTCTTTTTTCTTTCTTTGTTTCCTTCCTTCCTTCCTCCCTTCTTTCCCTTCCTTCCCTCCCTTCCCTCCCTCC